>NW_027449021.1:515000-522500 GCF_030867145.1 Opisthocomus hoazin
CGTCACGGTCCGCGCCGCTCGGAGGGAAGGGGACAACACCTCGCACGAGACGGGAAGCGACATTGGAAAGGAGACCGCCCGGCCCGAACACCGGAGCCCCGCCGTGGCTCCCTATGACGGGGAGTACGGAAGACCCGGCCCGCCGGGGGCCCTCTCCGACGCCACCCGAAAAGCCTCATCGATCAGGAAAGGGAAGGGGAACGGAGGAGAAGCGGAGGCCCCACGGCCACGGTTCCTGGGACAGCGACGGCCGCGCGCGCCGGCCCCCGAACCCCGAACCTCGGGCAGGGCTGGGCAGCACAGGCGCGGGGCCCTGCGTGCGAGCGAGCGAGCGAGCGGGCAGCGTCGACAGCAGAAGCCCAACGCGGCTTGGCCACCGGCAGAGCCGGACTGCCGTAGAGGCTTCTCTGCAACGTGCCCGCGGATGGCTGCTGTTAACGGGCGTGGGGAGGGGGGGGAGCCACGGCAGGCTCCACTCCCAAACCCCGGCCCTACAAGCGTTCGAGTGCCGGAGACCGCCGCCCGTCTCGGCCCGGCCCTGGAGAAACCCCTCTTGGAGCCCTCGCTCCAGTCGGCAACGGCCACCGGAGCCTGCGGGCAAGCAGCGGCTTCGCGCGGCTTCTGGCAGTCGGAAGCGCCGTGCGCGATAGGTAGGAGGCAGAACGGCCACGGCCAGGGCCGCCGGGCAACGCCCGAGTCTGCCGGCTGAGCCGCGGCTGACAAGCGTTCGAGTGCCGGCGACCGCCGCCCGTCTCGGCCCGGCCCTGGAGAAACCCCTCTTGGAGCCCTCGCTCCAGTCGGCAACGGCCACCGGAGCCTGCGGGCAAGCAGCGGCTTCGCGCGGCTTCTGGCAGTCGGAAGCGCCGTGCACGATAGGTAGGAGGCAGAACGGCCACGGCCAGGGCCGCCGGGCAACGCCCGAGTCTGCCCGCTGAGCCGCGGGTGACAAGCGTTCGAGTGCCGGCGACCGCCGCCGGTCTCGGCCCGGCCCTGGAGAAACCCCTCTTGGAGCCCTCGCTCCAGTCGGCAACGACCACCGGAGCCTGCAGGCAAGCAGCGGCTTCGCGCGGCTTCTGGCAGTCGGAAGCGCCGTGCGCGATAGGTAGGAGGCAGAACGGCCACGGCCAGGGCCGCCGGGCAACGCCCGAGTCTGCCCGCTGAGCCGCGGGTGACAAGCGTTCGAGTGCCGGCGACCGCCGCCGGTCTCGGCCCGGCCCTGGAGAAACCCCTCTTGGAGCCCTCGCTCCAGTCGGCAACGGCCACCGGAGCCTGCGGGCAAGCAGCGGCTTCGCGCGGCTTCTGGCAGTCGGAAGCGCCGTGCGCGATAGGTAGGAGGCAGAACGGCCACGGCCAGGGCCGCCGGGCAACGCCCGAGTCTGCCGGCTGAGCCGCGGGTGACAAGCGTTCAAGTGCCGGCGACCGCCGCCCGTCTCGGCCCGGCCCTGGAGAAACCCCTCTTGGAGCCCTCGCTCCAGTCGGCAACGGCCACCGGAGCCTGCGGGCAAGCAGCGGCTTCGCGCGGCTTCTGGCAGTCGGAAGCGCCGTGCGCGATAGGTAGGAGGCAGAACGGCCACGGCCAGGGCCGCCGGGCAACGCCCGAGTCTGCCGGCTGAGCCGCGGCTGACAAGCGTTCGAGTGCCGGCGACCGCCGCCCGTCTCGGCCCGGCCCTGGAGAAACCCCTCTTGGAGCCCTCGCTCCAGTCGGCAACGGCCACCGGAGCCTGCGGGCAAGCAGCGGCTTCGCGCGGCTTCTGGCAGTCGGAAGCGCCGTGCGCGATAGGTAGGAGGCAGAACGGCCACGGCCACAGCTGCCGTGCAACGCCCGAGTCTGCCGGCTGAACCGCGAGTAGCTGCAGCGGTTCGATGGCGCTGGTCCGCGAGCGCCAGCCCTCTGCCCTAGTATACGGACAGCGAGGTCCCCGGCCCCGGCGGGCTCGAAGAGAACCGTCTTCCCCCAGCGGGGAGGCGCGCGAGCGCCGCCGACTCTTACCATGACGTAACTGGAGGCAGCGCAAAGCAGCGACCCCTTCGGCAGCTCCGAAGAAGAACCGGGCAAGACGTCTACCTGCCAGAACCGCGGTGGAGCCAAAGTCCCGCCGGAGCGAGGTAGACGAGGCATCCCTTTCCGCCGGCAGCTCCGGCGGCCACATCGGGCACACCGGACCCGGCGGACGGTAAAACGGGTAGACCTGGCCTCCCTGCCGGCAGAACGGGTAGACGAGGCCTCCCTGCCTGGAACCGGGTAGACCTGGCATCCCTGCCGGAAGCGGGTAGACCTGGCATCCCTGCCGGTAAAACGGGTAGACCTGGCCTCCCTGCCGGCAGAACGGGTAGACGAGGCCTCCCTGCCTGGAACCGGGTAGACCTGGCATCCCTGCCGGAAGCGGGTAGACCTGGTCTCCCTGCCGGTAAAACGGGTAGACCTGTTCTCCCTGCAGGTAAAACGGGTAGACCTGGCCTCCCTGCCGGTAAAACGGGTAGACCTGGCCTCCCTGCCGGCAGAACGGGTAGACCTGGCATCCCTGCCGGCGAAACGGGTAGACCTGGTCTCCCTGCCGGTAAAACGGGTAGACCTGGTCTCCCTGCAGGTAAAACGGGTAGACCTGTTATCCCTGCCGGCAAAACGGGTAGACCTGGTCTCCCTGCAGCCAGAACGGGTAGACCTGGCATCCCTGCCGGTAAAACGGGTAGACCTGGTCTCCCTGCCGGCAAAAAGGGTAGACCTGTTCTCCCTGCCGCCAGAACGGGTAGACCTGGCCTCCCTGCCGGTAAAACGGGTAGACCTGGTCTCCGTGCAGGTAAAACGGGTAGACCTGGCATCCCTGCCGGCAGAACGGGTAGACCTGGTCTCCCTGCCGCCAGAACGGGTAGACCTGGCATCCCTGCCGGCAAAACGGGTAGACCTGGTCTCCCTGCCGGTAAAACGGGTAGACCTGGCCTCCCTGCAGGTAAAACGGGTAGACCTGTTATCCCTGCCGGCAAAACGGGTAGACCTGGCATCCCTGCCGGCAAAACGGGTAGACCTGGTCTCCCTGCCGCTAGAACGGGTAGACCTGGCCTCCCTGCCGGCAGAACGGGTAGACCTGGCCTCCCTGCCGGTAAAACGGGTAGACCTGGCATCCCTGCAGGTAAAACGGGTAGACCTGGCATCCCTGCCGGCAAAACGGGTAGACCTGGTCTCCCTGCCGGTAAAACGGGTAGACCTGTTCTCCCTGCAGGTAAAACGGGTAGACCTGTTCTCCCTGCCGCCAGAACGGGTAGACCTGGCATCCCTGCCGGCAAAACGGGTAGACCTGGTCTCCCTGCCGGCAAAAAGGGTAGACCTGTTCTCCCTGCCGCCAGAACGGGTAGACCTGGCCTCCCTGCCGGTAAAACGGGTAGACCTGGTCTCCGTGCAGGTAAAACGGGTAGACCTGGCATCCCTGCCGGCAGAACGGGTAGACCTGGTCTCCCTGCCGCCAGAACGGGTAGACCTGGCATCCCTGCCGGCAAAACGGGTAGACCTGGTCTCCCTGCCGGTAAAACGGGTAGACCTGGCCTCCCTGCAGGTAAAACGGGTAGACCTGTTATCCCTGCCGGCAAAACGGGTAGACCTGGCATCCCTGCCGGCAAAACGGGTAGACCTGGTCTCCCTGCCGGTAAATGGGTAGACCTGGTCTCCCCGCCGCTAGAACGGGTAGACCTGGCCTCCCTGCCGGCAGAACGGGTAGACCTGGCCTCCCTGCCGGTAAAACGGGTAGACCTGGCATCCCTGCAGGTAAAACGGGTAGACCTGGCATCCCTGCCGGCAAAACGGGTAGACCTGGTCTCCCTGCCGGTAAAACGGGTAGACCTGTTCTCCCTGCAGGTAAAACGGGTAGACCTGTTCTCCCTGCCGCCAGAACGGGTAGACCTGGCATCCCTGCCGGCAAAACGGGTAGACCTGGTCTCCCTGCCGGTAAATGGGTAGACCTGGTCTCCCTGCAGGTAAATCGGGTAGACCTGTTATCCCTGCCGGCAAAACGGGTAGACCTGGTCTCCCTGCAGCCAGAACGGGTAGACCTGGTCTCCCTGCCGGCAAAACGGGTAGACCTGGTCTCCCTGCCGGCAGAACGGGTAGACCTGGTCTCCCTGCCGGTAAATGGGTAGACCTGGTCTCCCTGCCGGCAATATGGGTAGACCTGGCCTCCCTGCAGCCAGAACGGGTAGACCTGGCATCCCTGCCGGTAAATGGGTAGACCTGGCATCCCTGCCGGTAAAACGGGTAGACCTGGCATCCCTGCCGGCAATACGGGTAGACCTGGTCTCCCTGCCGCTAGAACGGGTAGACCTGGCATCCCTGCCGGTAAAACGGGTAGACCTGGCCTCCCTGCCGGCAATACGGGTAGACCTGGCCTCCCTCCCGGTAAAACGGGTAGACCTGGCATCCCTGCCGGCAGAACGGGTAGACCTGGTCTCCCTGCCGCCAGAACGGGTAGACCTGGCCTCCCTGCAGGTAAAATGGGTAGACCTGGCCTCCCTGCCGGCAGAAGGGGTAGACCTGGCCTCCCTGCCGGCAGAAGGGGTAGACCTGTCCTCCCTGCGGACAGAGCGGGTCGCCCGTGCTGGAGGCCCGTATGCAGGGGTGCCTGCACGGGGTGGGAAGGGCCGGCGGCGGGCTGCCTGTGCTCTCTCAGCCGGGGCGGCGGTGGGGGGGCTTGCGGGGGGTGGCTGGGGTCGGCAGGCCGGCCCTGCCGGAGGCCCGTATGCAGGGGTGCCTGCACGGGGTGGGAAGGGCCGGCGGCGGGCTGCCTGTGCTCTCTCAGCCGGGGCGGCGGTGGGGGGGCTTGCGGGGGGTGGCTGGGGGCGGCAGGCCGGCCCTGCCGGAGGCCCGTATGCAGGGGTGCCTGCACGGGGTGGGAAGGGGCGGCGGCGGGGTGCCTGTGCTCTCTCAGCCGGGGCGGCGGTGGGGGGGCTTGTGGGGGGTGGCTGGGGGCGGCAGGCCGGCCGTGCCGGAGGCCCGTATGCAGGGGTGCCTGCACGGGGTGGGAAGGGGCGGCGGCGGGGTGCCTGTGCTGTCTCAGCCGGGGCGGCGGTGGGGGGGCTTGTGGGGAGTGGCTGGGGGCGGCAGGCCGGCCCTGCCGGAGGCCCGTATGCAGGGGTGCCTGCACGGGGTGGGTGGGCCTGCGGCGGGCTGCCTGTGCTCTCTGAGCCGGGGCGGCGGTGGGGGGGGCTTGCGGGGGGTGGCTGGGGTCGGCAGGCCGGCCCTGCCGGAGGCCCGTATGCAGGGGTGCCTGCACGGGGTGGGAAGGGCCGGCGGCGGGCTGCCTGTGATCTCTCAGCCGGGGCGGCGGTGGGGGGGGTTGCGGGGGGTGGCTGGGGGCGGCAGGCCGGCCCTGCCGGAGGCCCGTATGCAGGGGTGCCTGCACGGGGTGGGAAGGGCCGGCGGCGGGCTGCCTGTGCTCTCTGAGCCGGGGCGGCGGTGGGGGGGGCTTGCGGGGGGTGGCTGGGGTCGGCAGGCCGGCCCTGCCGGAGGCCCGTATGCAGGGGTGCCTGCACGGGGTGGGAAGGGGCGGCGGCGGGCTGCCTGTGCTGTCTCAGCCGGGGCGGCGGTGGGGGGGCTTGCGGGGGGTGGCTGGGGGCGGCAGGCCGGCCCTGCCGGAGGCCCGTATGCAGGGGTGCCTGCACGGGGTGGGAAGGGCCGGCGGCGGGCTGCCTGTGCTGTCTCAGCCGGGGCGGCGGTGGGGGGGCTTGCGGGGGATGGCTGGGGTCGGCAGGCCGGCCCTGCCGGTGGCCCGTATGCAGGGGTGCCTGCACGGGGTGGGAAGGGCCTGCGGCGGGCTGCCTGTGCTCTCTGAGCCGGGGCGGCGGTGGGGGGGGCTTGCGGGGGGTGGCTGGGGGCGGCAGGCCGGCCCTGCCGGAGGCCCGTATGCAGGGGTGCCTGCACGGGGTGGGAAGGGGCGGCGGCGGGGTGCCTGTGCTCTCTGAGCCGGGGCGGCGGTGGGGGGGCTTGCGGGGGGTGGCTGGGGGCGGCAGGCCGGCCCTGCCGGAGGCCCGTATGCAGGGGTGCCTGCACGGGGTGGGAAGGGCCGGCGGCGGGGTGCCTGTGCTCTCTCAGCCGGGGCGGCGGTGGGGGGGCTTGCTGGGGGTGGCTGGGGGCGGCAGGCCGGCCCTGCCGGAGGCCCGTATGCAGGGGTGCCTGCACGGGGTGGGAAGGGCCGGCGGCGGGCTGTCTGTGCTCTCTCAGCCGGGGCGGCGGTGGGGGGGCTTGCGGGGGGTGGCTGGGGGCGGCAGGCCGGCCCTGCCGGAGGCCCGTATGCAGGGGTGCCTGCACGGGGTGGGAAGGGGCGGCGGCGGGCTGCCTGTGCTGTCTCAGCCGGGGCGGCGGTGGGGGGGCTTGCGGGGGGTGGCTGGGGGCGGCAGGCCGGCCCTGCCGGAGGCCCGTATGCAGGGGTGCCTGCACGGGGTGGGAAGGGCCGGCGGCGGGCTGCCTGTGCTGTCTCAGTCGGGGCGGCGGTGGAGGGGCTTGCGGGGGATGGCTGGGGTCGGCAGGCCGGCCCTGCCGGAGGCCCGTATGCAGGGGTGCCTGCACGGGGTGGGAAGGGCCGGCGGCGGGCTGCCTGTGCTCTCTGAGCCGGGGCGGCGGTGGGGGGGGCTTGCTGGGGGTGGCTGGGGGCGGCAGGCCGGCCCTGCCGGAGGCCCGTATGCAGGGGTGCCTGCACGGGGTGGGAAGGGCCGGCAGCGGGCTGTCTGTGCTCTCTCAGCCGGGGCGGCGGTGGGGGGGGCTTGCGGGGGGTGGCTGGGGTCGGCAGGCCGGCCCTGCCGGAGGCCCGTATGCAGGGGTGCCTGCACGGGGTGGGAAGGGCCGGCGGCGGGCTGCCTGTGCTCTCTCAGCCGGGGCGGCGGTGGGGGGGCTTGTGGGGGGTGGCTGGGGGCGGCAGGCCGGCCGTGCCGGAGGCCCGTATGCAGGGGTGCCTGCACGGGGTGGGAAGGGCCGGCGGCGGGCTGCCTGTGCTCTCTCAGCCGGGGCGGCGGTGGGGGGGCTTGCGGGGGGTGGCTGGGGGCGGCAGGCCGGCCCTGCCGGAGGCCCGTATGCAGGGGTGCCTGCACGGGGTGGGAAGGGGCGGCGGCGGGCTGCCTGTGCTGTCTCAGCCGGGGCGGCGGTGGGGGGGCTTGCGGGGGGTGGCTGGGGGCGGCAGGCCGGCCCTGCCGGAGGCCCGTATGCAGGGGTGCCTGCACGGGGTGGGAAGGGCCTGCGGCGGGCTGCCTGTGCTCTCTGAGCCGGGGCGGCGGTGGGGGGGGCTTGCGGGGGGTGGCTGGGGGCGGCAGGCCGGCCCTGCCGGAGGCCCGTATGCAGGGGTGCCTGCACGGGGTGGGAAGGGGCGGCGGCGGGGTGCCTGTGCTCTCTGAGCCGGGGCGGCGGTGGGGGGGCTTGCGGGGGGTGGCTGGGGGCGGCAGGCCGGCCCTGCCGGAGGCCCGTATGCAGGGGTGCCTGCACGGGGTGGGAAGGGCCGGCGGCGGGGTGCCTGTGCTCTCTCAGCC
>NW_027449022.1:0-7500 GCF_030867145.1 Opisthocomus hoazin
GAAGGCAGCTGTAGTGTGCCGAGAACTGCTTTAGCACAGAGACTCCACGCTAACTGTTTGAAATACCTCTGCACACTGCAGTCTCAACAGGGATGAAGATCCCACTGTGCTTGGTGCTGAACTGAGGCACAGGAGGACACCAATCTCAAAAACTTGCGTTCCTGCTCCTCTCAAGATGCTGAGTTTCAAATCTGTGTAAAAGCATTTCTGGAAGCAGCAAGATAAAATAGCACGGTTATATAACAAACCATTGTTTCAATTAGGTAGCCAGGAGACAGCATATTATTTTAATATGATATATTATCATTATGATATATTATCATTATGATGAGAAATCATGCGAAACTCTTGTTGCATTCCAGAGGTGTTCACCTTCAGCAAGAACCCCATAACACAGCAGAATGACAGGACATCCTGTTATCTTAATGACTTAATGAGGTACATTGGTTCTGATGAAGAAGAACATTACTTCTCCTGAGATATGAAACTGCAGTATAGAAAACTGTGGAGAATGTGACAAGGAATCACTTGTTACAAGTAGTCTTCTGAAAAAAAAACAATTACCTATCCTTCAAAGCTAAATAATTAGCTTCCTTCTTGTTTAGAATCAGTTTCACCTTCATCCCATGCTGCCACAATCTGCTGTGATGCTGTATTTACAAATGCTGGCAAGGATTTTTCTAAGATATAACAAATAATCCCCAAACCACAACAACAACAACAACAACAACAAAGTCCATTTAAAAAAACAATTTAAAAGGACTACAAATATTTGTCACAATATTTGGATGTAACCTAACACAAACAAAAGATAAATTCAGACCCTAAAGAACTGACAGTGGAACCCCATTCCTTGGGGGCTGAATCAGAGGAGGTGGGTGAAACAGTGTGCACAACTACATTTCAGCAAACTGACCTTATACACTTGCTATTTTGAGAATACTTATTTTGTACAGTTCCAAAAAATATCTGCTGACTGAATTAACTAGCTGCTCCTAGCATATGAAGGTGGCAATATCTCAATACATAAAATTAGCACAAGGGTTCTCTTGATATTTTTTTCTATATAAATAAACTTTATGGACCCTTTGCACGTCTTTTTTTCCCAAATCTTTCATACTAATGTCTACAAAAATAAATGTGTAAATTGTTTTTACCTTCAGGCCCAAGACCTGTTTCCTGGAGCTTTACATTTTGCAATTGCATTTTATAATCCTCTCCATTCTGCTTTTTTAAACTTAGTATAGTTGATTTAAGTTGCACATTTAGCATAGGTCTGATCTTCCATAGAGCTCAATATAAAATCTAGAAAATACACACTAAAAAGTATTGTCCACTTCACGAAAGCAATTACTTCCGAGCAAAGTGGAACAGTTAAAATCTCATTATAGTCATTAAGAGTAGAATTCCCCATGACTTCACACCTTAAAACATAACGGAAAACGTGGACCTATGATAGGGAAGGAGGAACTGGGATAACTACAGTGTGGAGACACAGGTGAGACAGAAGAAAAACCTATAGGAACGCATTTGTTCCCCTAATGAAAAGTCTGCTTAAATACGCATCTTGCACATTTAAGGAAACTTGACTCATAATTACTAGTAAAGACAATGAGAAGAAAAGGTGCTGTAAAGTTACACCTTGTGAATAAAAGCACCATATTTGACCACATCACATTCTCAAGTTGAGCTGCACACAGCCTTCATTTATATTCTGGCTTTTGCATATTGGTCAAAATACAGACCCCCCAAGCCTTGTCTGTTAGGCTTTGAACATTGTTTTGCTAATTTCAGGGAGGTGAAAAGGTAATCATCTGAAATATTGAAAATGACCAGGAAAATTTTCAAGAATATAGTACAGTCTAGAGGAATAGCATGCCTCTGTGCACCAGCTCTGCAGCTTCTGACAGCACTGTCAGCGTATTTGCTGTCTTGCCCCTTTATTTCCATTGGTCTGATGACACGAGCAGCAGTAGCTTATTGCCCATTACACGGCCCATGGAAATCCCAGACCACTGTCCTTGTTGTGCGCACACAGACTGTAAATTTTAAGTGCAGGGAATCCAAAACACGGGTGAGATGCTAGAACTATTGTGCATGCACTGCATCACTGATTTAGACTCCCACTGCTCTTGAACTTCGGGGTGGTCTTCCTCCCCCAACATAAATGGCCCAACTGAGCTGTCCAGCTCTTTCTCTTGCATTTTCTACAGCTGTTATATTACAACACCCATGCTGCAAGGGACAGTGAGTTACATCTCGGTTCTCTCAGCAGCTGCACAGCCCAAGCCACGCAGCAAACACACACACGAAATCTCCAGACTACGTGCCGAGTGAGCCCAGCGCTAGAACTACACATGCTCCTGTGTCTTACAAAACCAGGCCCACAGGAGCTGCAAGTCAAACAGGGTATGGCAGCAGCCCATTGTTCCTTCCACACCAGACCTCCAAGCAGAAGTCGCAAGAGATACTCAAGTCCAGCTGCAGCAAGTGCTACGACAGCTATGCAGGTGTTCTCTCTTCTTAGAGGAGAGAAAAGGAAGAACTTCTTCCCTCTGAGGGTGACGGAGCACTGGAACAGGCTGCCCAGGGAGGTTGTGGAGTCTCCTTCTCTGGAGATATTCAAGACCTGCCTGGACAAGGTCCTGTGCAGCCTGCTGTATGTGACCCTGCTTCGGCAGGGGGATTGGACTAGATGACCCACAGAGGTCCCTTCCAACCCCTACCATTCTGTGATTCTGTGATTCTGTGACTCTGCTCTTCCCAACACGACCACCATCTCTGATTTCTTTCTCCCTTGCAATCTTACCAACTGACCATCAACTGTTCCACAGTGAATGCCCAGTGAGCTCTTTGAATGCAATTCGGCCAGACTTGAAGTGTGAGACACAAAATACCTTAAAATTTGATTGAAGACACTTCTTTCTCAGTTTCCAAAAACTCCAAAAGCAAGACATTGACAGTCATTAACCTATAAGCCAGAGGCTTCTTTTGGTATCTAGAAATATTTCAATATCTGTAGTCTGGCACACAAACTTTATGAAACACGGGTGAAGAACAGCAGTAGCAGCAGAGAGCTACAAACAGCATCTTCTCTCAAGTAAACAAAAATATGCAGGAGGGGAGCACAGGCGGGACTATACACAGATTGTTGCTTTTGGTAATAGTCCACTTTATAGCAACAGACAACAGTGTTGCTTTTTTTGCTGTATTCTTTTAGCCCAGATAAAATGTTTCCTCAGAGCTTTCTTTAACAGTCATGAGATTATCACAGTTGGTGCAACAGATGTTGGTCTCTAGGAAGAATGGCCTGATCCTGTAAAACCTGCTTTCTCATGTGCAGGCTCTTTGAAATCAGTGGGATTTATGTAAATAGGGATTTGCAGGATTAGGTCTACAGTCTAGAGAGTCTGCAGTACTCCAGTCATACATGTTCTAGTTTTGTCGCCTGGGAACCCAACACACCAGGATAGCTCCTGAACAGGCCAAGCATCCCTTACAGAAGTGGTATGAATCTGAACGCAGTCCTTGCAGCATGAATTCAGCATTAGGTCTTTATACTACTGTAAAACAACCCCTCATGAGTCAAACAAGGTGCAAAAAGATCAGACCTCAACCCATACTAATGGATAAAATAGAAGAAGAATACCCCTTGTATTTACAGAACTGGGGAAAGGGGAAGAAAATAAATTAAGATTCTTTTTCTCCTTTCTTTATTCTTTTATTTTTCCTAAGTGGAACACAACACTGGACATGCATATTGTCCTCTCCCAACATGAAAACCCTAAGCTGCAAACGTCTCGTACACAGTAACTTAGGGTTACCGTGGAGATGAAAGAAGGGAGACTACTGTCCCGAAGTCAACAGAGTTCAAAACCAGTGCCACTGGCAACGGAGACAGTGTCCTCCACCGCCCCCGCGTCACACCCATGCCTGGGCACTCTCCGCTGTACCCCCTACCCGCTCTGCCCTAGCTCCACTTGCCTTGTGTTCTCCCACCACACCCCCTACCCGCATCCCCCCCAGGTCCTGGCAAGAGCTGGGACACCACTGCAGCTTCCATTGGCATGGAGGCACACACAGCCCACAGCTACCAAGCAGTCCAACGGTGACAGACACCAAAAAAAGCCAGTGAGTGGCAGCTGCCTCTGTGGAGACACTTACCCTGGGAAGCTGGGAAAGGCTGGCCCATGCAGTCACCCCCTGCGGTGCCCAGCGATGCAGTCACTCTGCCACTCGGGCGTCTGCCACCCAGACAACGAGAAATACGCCAGCACGGCACTGGTGAGGTCGTACCTCAAACACTGTGTCCCTGTGTGGGCCCCCCACTACAAGAAGGACATTGAGGTGCTGGAGCATGTCCAGAGAAGGGCAACGAAGCTGGTGAAGGGTCTAGAGTGCAAGCGCTATGAGGAGCGGCTGAGGGAACTGGGGTTGTTTAGTCTGGAGAAGAGGAGGCTGAGGAGGTACCTTATCTCCCTCTACAACTACCTGGAAGGAGGTTGCAGCGAGGTGGTGTCAGTTTCTTCTGCCAAGTAACAAGTGGTGGGATGAGACGAAACGGCCTCCAGTTGCATCAGGGGAGGTTTCAATCAGACATTAGGAAAAATTCCTGCACCAAAAGGGTTGTCAGGCATTGGAACAGGCTGCCCAGGGAAGTGGCTGAGTCACCATCCCTGGCAGTATTTACAAGACATGTTGCAGACGTAACACTTAGGGAGATGGTTTAGTGGCGGACTTGGCAGTGTCAGGTCAATGGTCGGACTTGACGATCTTAAGTCTTTTCCAGCCTAAATGATTCTTCGTGCCACTTTCACATCAGTCATGTGCTACCAGTGATATAGAAACCAGCCTTGAGAACCAAAGTAAGGCACCGTTTGTCAATAATATACATAATAACTAGGATGTGTGCCAAACACCATTCACTCAAACTGGAAACTACGTATCAAACACCACATCAACAGACATAGTCAGACTCATAGGCACATATTATTATTAGAAAATAAAAGACACATATAACTGACAGAAGTTCAAATGAGGCTGCTATGGTTACTCCAATTGGCATATTTTTCCCAAGTAGGTCCACATCATCCTGTGGGGAACCCACAGCAGCAGTGTACATAAAACCACATGAAGATGCCATATGAATGCAGTTTTGCTTCTGCCAGTAGCCACATGAGCTTGCTCAGACCTCACCATGATATCTTTATGTAGCACTGTACTACACCACGTAGGCAAACCCCAGCAGAATCAAATTTTTAAATTCTGGAGGTTTTTTGCAATTTGTATGCAATGTGTAGATCAATCATTAAATTCTGTTCTGTTTGTTTTGACACCTGTTTCCAGGGGATTACAATGAAAGCCATGGACTTCACACGTACACTTGCTACAGTAAAACTGTCACTAATCACTGCTTCCCAAAATACATGCCATAACTATTACTATGCAGTGGTCATATTTACATGATCTAGTATCTTTGCTTTATAGTGTCTCTTCTTAACTGCGTCTGTTGGCCTTCAACACAGGGTGGCTATCAGTGGCAAGCAAAGCATCATGAGCACGAGGAAGACAGAATATCTCGTTACACCATAACATGGAATTTAAGAAGAAGTCTGTGTATAGCCCTCTCTGTAGGTTTCTCACCAGATGGAATAGAGAGTTCTGTGTTAATGCTCGTCCTACTGCGAAACATGCCAGCAAGCCCAAGTTACCATTAATATGGCTTGAATTCTGACAAGGTCAAACTGGCTGGACTATATTTAAATACACTTTTGTTTTACTGCAATAGGATAATGTGCTCTAATGCTATATACCAGCAACATAAGACCCTTCTGCTGATTTAACCTGGGCTCAGAAGCTAATGCTCTGCACCATGCTTCAAGTTAATTACTGCTGAACAATGCAAGAGAACAGCACAGGACTCCGGCACAGCACCGAAAGAATTAGTATGCCCTTGTGATCAAAGAAAACCAAGCAGGCTATGTCCAGGCAAGCAATTATAAAACTGCAAAAGTGTGAGAGAACAGGTGATTTTATTTGCTCATTATTTGTGAAGCCAAAGCTCAGAAAAGGAGCAAATTTGATTACTGTGTTAACATCATTGGATCCTGAGGTTACAAAGGTCATCGAGAGATCACCTGAACCACCTCTCTGCTGGACAACTTGATAAGTTTAGGTGTGTCATACTGGTAGATGCTTCCTAAACCTGCCCTTGATAAAAAGAACACATTCTCCTCTCCCAGTGTATATTGCCCTCATCGTTAGAAAGTTACTGGTTTTTTTCTTGAACACAGTCTTTCCTGATGAAATATTAAGCCTTTACTTCTTGTGCTACCTACAAGGAAAGCTAATCAGAAGTCTAGAAAGTTTCTAGCTAGCTCCAAATAATTCACCCTTTTTCTCCTCGTGTCCTAAACTGGACAGTGTTGAACACCATTACACCGCAAGTCCTTTCAGCTGGATGCAGTGTGAGTCCTTCTAACAATCATTGCAACTTCATTCCAGGTCTTGGTTCACACTACTGAGTGATCAATACCATTATTTGACTCTGCAATGATCCCAGTGCTAAACCTGAAATACGTCTCTGAACGCACATGCTTTGCATCCCACAAATGGTGGAGGACAAACAACAGATTAATTGCTGGCCCTAATGCTGTGTTTGTGAGTGCTAAGAAGTCATTCCAAATGTTCCAAAAAGGATTAATGCAGTATAACAAGTCTATTTAATTACTGAAAGACCAGTGATCCTCATTTTACTATAAGCAGCTTTTCCTTTATTTGGAGTCTGTAAACAGAACAGAAATCATTACAGGACAACTATAATTCTCGTCACAGAATATTCAAGTTACAGCAGCGATATAGCAAAAAAGTATGTGAAAGGCCAGGGAGGACTAGATATGCACACTGCGTTTGTGTATGGCAATGCAGGATTAGGCACACGTTTTAAAACATACCAGCACTCCTCACTATAGTTAAAATGCAGAAACTCATATGCTCAATGTAATAATGCAGTATGTCTCCATGATGAAAAAAAAAATTTAAAAAGCAACAATTAAGCCAGTTAAAGTAATTACACACAGCTTTAAAAAAAAAATTCCCTCAGGTTTAATAAAACCAAAGAATTTCATGACTCCTACAACGTAAGCCTTTATAGATGACTGAACTGCAGGCAGTGAACTCACCTATGAAAGCATATATGGTAAAATCACAACTTGACATATATTACTTTAAATTATGTGTCTGAATCTAGACAGCCAAATCAATTTTCCAATTCTCCTTTCTGCACAAGCTGGTTATTCTTTAACCAGAAGATAAACAATAGAATAACTTTTGATATTAACCCTCGGTTAGCTGTACATAGCACTATTTCGGTATAACCTGGGGAAAGTATATGGACAGACTTCTTTTCACTTTTATAAATTAACGTCACTTCCCACTCTAACAAGTGGACACAGCAATTTTGTAGGTGTTGATGTTACATCTGACTCATTACTAACCCTG
>NW_027449022.1:12500-28187 GCF_030867145.1 Opisthocomus hoazin
AACACCATAAGTAGTTAGGAAGAAACTAATGTTAAAATTATTCCAGTGTCCCTATGATTTTAAGCTGCCCTTTTGGCTTGTGGAGGGGCATAAGGGGCAAGAGGGATGTAGTACACAGGACTCATGGAGTGCGAGGTAAAAGCTCTGGTCCTCAGGCTGGCTAAAAACATCTGAAACACTATTATTGATAAAAACACTTCAGACTACTAGCCCTTCCTCAGACAGAATGCCCCACAAAAGCCAAGTCTGAAGTGCCCATCTCCCATCAACTGTGAAAAAAGCTAGAACAAAAGTCACAGGCCAATAATGAAGTTCCTAAGAAATGGCTGAAGAAATACATTTATTTAAAACTAAAAAAGCACTATATACTTCAGAAAAGGAAAGAACCTCTCTGAAAGGGGAGTTTGGCGGTGGATAGTGTAAGAAAGTAATCTTTTTACAAACAAAACCGAGGAGTGAAAAGATTAACAGCTGTGCCAGAAGAATGTTCCCAACTGCACACACAACTCACTGCTCCCAGACAGTAGAATATACACACCCGTATCAATTCTCTTTTCTCTTGGACACAGATAATAATCTTAGATTTACTTCCCCTTTACTAGCTTCTGAGCCTTTCAAACCTCCACTAATCCAGGCTTCACTGCCCTGAGCCAGGTTTTTAGTAACCGCTTCTAGCAGTTCCACAAGAGTCAAAAAAAAACCCAAAACACAGATAGAGTAAAATCATGAAAGCTCCCTATAACGAGCAACATCTTGTCTGACGTCTGTCAAACAGACTGGCTAATCACACAGACCTTCTTCCTTTTTCACGTTCACTTAGCATCTGGGAAGTGTCTCCGGGTAAGGGATTTCTCCTCCATCGCACAACGGAAGGAGCAACCCCGCTCAGTTAAGCTAGCCATTTAACCTGATCTCAAGGTCATCCTAACCCGAGTGATTACAGCAGAGCCACATACCACCTTGCTGTTGGGACTGGAACGCAACGCTTAGGAAGCCTCTTCAATTACTGTGCTTGGCACTGTAGCACAATGCACCAAGGAGCAGAGCTTTGTAGGGCCACCAGTCCTTGAGATGTCTGCGTTGCCCTACTGGCAGCAGGGAGGAGGAGAAGGAGGAGAAGCAGGGAAGAAGGGAAAGCTAGAAAAAGAAGCGGACTTAACAGCAATCTCATGCAATTAACTTTGAAATCCAACCTGCAGTGGCATTTAGCATTTAATTATTTTAATGACGTTTTCACAGTTACAATGAATTCAATATGCATGAAAATTAAGAAATTTAAAGCATAAATCTCTGCTGTTATTTGAAGTATTTCCTTTATGAATTAGTGGCCTTATTTATAGTTTAAAAACACGTTTTTTTTGTTCCCAGTATTGTTCTTCTGTCTGAAACTGCAAGAATCTTCTGTCTTCTTTTCTATTCTTTTCTTTATTTTATAGCTTCTTGCTGTCGATTTAAACGTCTTTCATAAATTAATACTGACCTCTAAATTTTCAACGAGTTGCACAGAATTCATTTAACCATAAGCCTCTTGTGTTTCAAACACAATTACTGTCATTTAACCCTGTGAGAATGACTCCCCTTGGTGTATCAGGTAAGAAGAAACAGAAGAAGCTAAAAGCTGCTTCCTAAAATATATATATATTTCATTCCTGACTGCAACAGTAGAATCAAAAATGGAAAAATGCCCTTCCTTTCTCCTGAACCTCTCATACGACTTGCAAGCCTGTTCTGATGGAAACTAAAAAGAAAGAAATACACATTTTGAATTCTTCCGATCTACTGTCCAAATGTCAGTTCACACATACACATTCTGAAAAATGAAAATTGGTGGGTGACTTTTAAAAACATTTTAATATTCTACATCTTCATAAACAAAGTAGCTATAATCATCAATTGAAAAACAGTATTATGCCTGTACAGACACCAAATTAACCCGTCTCCTAATGACAAACATCTTCCCCGTCTATAATTTTCAGCACAACAGAGACACTCGACAAAGTAGTCATCCAAAATTTTCCGTTAGAAAACTAGAAAAGAAATCACTACAGTGTCTTTTTCAGCTGACACAGCAAGTTTTTTAAAATTACTTTTTCTGCATACTTGAATAGACTGGACTTGCTCAAAGTAGTTCAAAGTTTTAGAGAGGTTTATTATTACATTATTATTCCCTATCAGATTCTTACACTACAGAAACCTCTTCTCGTATGAGAGCAGATAAAATATAAGCTCATACTTCTGCTTCCACACTGGCTTCCTGACTCAAAATCGAAATTCAGTGCAAGGGATCAGCACGCCAGTTCACTGCGTAAGCAACAAGCTCCTAGAGCACCTAGACGCCAATAGGTACAGGTAGCAATAAGCTCTATTTCCCGTTGTTCCCAGTGTAACTAATCATTTGCTGTGTAAACTCCAACAAATCACCTTTCACCTTGACACATCCTTCTGCAGAACAGGTAAAATGTTCTACTCTATGTTCCCATGTAAAGTATTCAGAAGGAGGCAAATCATTAAAGTTAATGGAAGTAGGAACAATCAGCAATTCAACGGATTGATTGATTCTTCTAAGCCCATTATTTTTTTATTAATTGTACGTGGAAGCATCGGTGCACACCAGAAATGCAAACCCTAATCCAAAATCCCTCTGGGTGGCATGACACTTAGACATACGACCGTTATGTGACTTACATAGAAAGGAGACTGTAACATAATTCTGACTGTGATTTTAAGTGGAAATTCTCGTATTTACAGTGAACTAACCGAAATAATTTTATTTATAACTTTGAAATACAGAAAGTATTATTGTATTAGTGCATCATCAATTTTTTGTACTTCCTGAAGGAAAACTACAGCATAACATGAAAATGGCTATGCCAATCCACCTCAAAATTCGAGCTCCCTATAAAAAAATAAACTCACAAAACTCAAAAAGGCGAACAAAAAGATCAAGCCACTGACAGACCAGGAGCTCACCCGCCCACTCTTGCCAATTCAGATATATCGCATATAAAAAAAGCGTTGTAGTCCCTCCTGGCAGGAGGATTTGTTTGCCGAAGTAAGGCACGTGTCACCTGGACCCATCTTGCGCGGAAAAGCCGATGTCCCCGCCGGGCTGCGGACCGCCCATTCGCTGGCGCTGTGCTGCGGGGTGACCCGCTTCAGGTGGCCGAGGGGTCCCGGAGGGGCCATTGCAGGGTCCCACCCGCCCAGGCTGGGGCAGCCGTGGGGTCTCAGCGGACCCCCAGGCCACTGGGACCCCACAGCCACCCCAGGCGGGGCTGCAGGAGCCAGCCTGCGCCCTCCCCCTCCTCTCCTTTCTCTTCCTTTCTTTTTTCTCTTTTTTCTTTTTTTATTTTCCCCCTGAGACAGGACACAGTCTGTCGATTCAGGGACTCTCACGTAGGCCAGGCTTCCTTCTGCGCAGCCCTTCAGGTAGAGCTGCTAATCCTTCTATATTAATTAACGAGATAATAGCAGTTGACCGGAAAGCAATATTGACGCTATCTAGGAAACTTCCAGCAGAAGTGATTCAGTCTTTTTTTTGCTGATTTCCTGGTAGGACAAGTCATGCAGCTGGAACTGCAGCAGCATCTTGACGGTTTAAGAAGTCAAAAAAAAAAAAAATCAGGAGTGACTGAACGGTATTGGAGTAAGGACATCTGCATCTGTTTTCTGCCCTCCTTCTCGGATAGTTTAAAATGATCCTCCCCTCCCTCAACTTCAGACTTTATTAACAGCTGGGGATGCAGGCTCCCCCAATTATATCACCCTTGAACAAGGACAAAGGAGACTGTAAACACGAACATGACTGACGTACGCGCTCTGAGAAGCACATGCATTAAAAACACTTAAAATGTTTACTATTTACGTGTACCATTGCTTCAGCCCTTTAAACTCCCAAAGCATATCTCAAGGTCTTCAATGGTTCATTTAGTATGTGCTGAAATACCTAACATCAAGTTTGCATTTTATTTATGCTGAAAAAAAAAAAAACAGCGGAGAAGATGTGGGGATTAGGAATTCTGCAGATGAGACATACTGCTGTAGATATTTTATGTTTCAGAAAAAATAGCAACGCGATTTGATTTTTTTTTTTAATTAGCCACTGTAAGAGTAAGTAAAACATCTATCAGAAGAAGGGATTTATATTATCTGGGTTCTGTTGCAGCAAACAAGTACTGCAGCTTTCATTCACTGATTGTCAAAAACTTTCCAGTGTGCCCACTGCAATGCGGATGCCAACCAACGAATCAAAGGCATTCAGCAACTAGACAAAGAGGGTCTGATGCCAACCTCGGTGCCACTGGCAACCATTATTGGCATCGAGCACATTGTCTGCCTTTTTTTTTCCCCTCTCCTGGCACTCAACAAACAAAATGGCGGTTCTTGTAGCAACGGGAATACAGCAGAAGCACTGCACTGAATCAAATACCATCAAATGATTTTATGGACTGAGATGTGTTTCATACCAAACGATAGACACACTCTGATGCCTGACGGGGCCGGGGGGGGGGGGGGGGGGGAAGGCAGTTTTCTCAATAGAAACAACATTCATAACATTTTCAAGGTTTGGGCTTTCTAAAAACTCAGGGTGGGGGGGCGGACCTGACAGACACAACAAGCAGAGCCCCACAGAAGTGCGTTACGATTAAGAATTATTTTGATGCCAAACATTGATCACAGCAGGTACTTCCCATTTTCTTCCTCCATTTCATTCAAAGGAGCAGCATTGCAACCTATGTCAAGCTCCTTTTTTTTTTTTTTTAAAGATCCTAAAGCACAAGAGGATAGTAGAAAGAAAAAGAGGGGCAAAAAAAAGATGCTGAATTCTGAGGGAGATGAGCGAAAAGTAGAACCAGATAAAGTTGGTCAATAAGAGAACTTCATAGGTCGGTCCTTATTTCTTCTTTCAAGGCAGGAGTGCAAGTAGAAGCTCCTTTTATTAAGAACTGAAAGGATTATTGACACTTCTAGATCTGGAAATTGTCAATATATTGTAACATTACTCTGCACTGCAATGCGGATGCCAACCAACAAATCACAGGCATCCTAGGCTAAACAAAGAAGGTCTGATGCCAATCCTGGTGCCACTGGCAACCATCACTGGCACTCGCACTATCCTTCCTCCTGTTTTTTTCCTCTAATCTTCTTTTTTAAAGCAACAAAAAAACCAAACTACTTGGCCCCTTTATTCATTTTATGTGCTAATTCCTTCTTCATATTTTGTTCAGGGATTTAATTCTTTCTGTGTCTCTACTTAGTTTTTACATGATACTGTTAAGAGAGTTTACATATTCTAAAAGAGAAATAAAAAGCAAAACAGCATGTGTGATAATGCAGCATTTTGGTTGACTTCATGCTTATCTTTTGCAAAGCCTGGTGCTCTTAATCAAGTGCACTACAAAGTGCCACAATTAACCTGCTTTCAATGAGGACAGAGAATCAAAGTTTGACAAAACGGAAAAAAAATACACAGATAACTCAATATGACTTCTTCAAGAAGAGTGCCAACAGATGTTAATGGAAGATTTACTGTGAAGCAGCAAGACAGATAGAAAATACATGTAGTTTACAATAAACAAAAGGGTCTACTAAGGGTGACTTGGTACATAGAAATTAGCCAGCTTCATCTTCCAGCATATTCCCAAAGTAGCATCGTGTAACTCTGAAAGTTACTATATTTCAGCATGCTTATCTTACTCATTTCTGATGAGGCAAGTATTTTAAATAAACTCATATTCTCAATCCATTTAAATCAATAAAAATCAGCTACGCCCTGCAATTCTTTCTCCCACTTCACGTTACTGGCTTCCAACAACTTAAAAGTTGACAGTATGTAAGAGTACTCTGACCCCAGCTTCTTCGGCTCAAGAGCTACTTGAACTGGTTTGCCTCCCTTTGTAGTTTTGACTTTTAGAGACAGGTAAGCACATTAGAATTAATCAGTAAGCTACGTCTTGCAACACATGCATTCAAAATATCATTTGAATTTTTCACCACAAAAGGAGTTTAAAGGTACAAATTACTTGTGATTAAGCTATTTTGTTTAATGCTATCAAAAAAAAAAAAAAATCTTTTTTCCTCTGTTATTGGGGATCAGATTTACCTGATTCTGCAGCTACTTGAAATCACTACAAAATACCTAAGTGTTGTCTACTGCTGTGGAGGGAAGAATACAAAAAATACTAGTGGGGGGGAGACAGCAAAACAATGAACCACATTTTTTCATGCCAAATAATGCAAAAAATGGAACCCTATTAATACATCCATGTAAACATAGTGCTCTACTTGGGTGGGTAAATACTAAGACAAATTCATCGAAAACAAAACGGTTGTGTTGTGTATCTGTTCTTTTAAGGAATGAGTACACACTGAAGGAAGACACGTACAATTTTACTTTTTTATTACTAACAAAATCCATTCCATTTGTTTCTCAGTTAAATCCCGCAGTCACATATCAGGCATCAGAGATCGGCCTGCCATCTGCCCTTCTGCAGGCCACCTCTGCCTACAACCAGGCCAAGTTGTGAAATGGCCCACCATCTGCGGACAGACAAACTTTCCCTGGTTTGAGGTCTGCGGCTAAAAAAGCAACGCTTTACTACTGCTGATCAGCCAGCAATACAGAGACGTCTAGACGATGGTATAATCACCTGAAAGAACCAAAATGACCCCTCACAGAGCAAAAGCGTTTCAGAAGGCTTAGTGCTGGAGAGAAAAAAACCTTTATCTGCTTACAGCCATTTACGATTTCGAGGGGCCTGTGTATGTGTAACGTTAACTGAATACGCAATATGACTACCAGTCTTTTCCCTGATACATTGTTATCAGAAGCTAGGTTTTTATTTTCATTCTGTAAAACTAAGTTTAAGAAGCTTTTCCATAGTGTCCCTGCAATTATCCACATTTCAATTATCTGCCAAATAAAATTAAGTATACGAGCGCAATTATGAAAAGATATTTCTCGTGGAAAACGCTCTTGAAATATTACAACCTGGATCTTTGTTTAAAGCTCAGATAGGTAAGATGAGCTAGTGATGTAAAATATGAATAAAACGTTAAGTCCTCTATTCTGTAAATCTGACTACCTTCGGTATTCACTCATGAGTATTTCTGTCAACAAACTTCTGTGCTAAAGTTTTTTTCATGTTTTATTTTATAGATGTGAGAAAGTCTACAATTGCTCTTCAAAGCGATAGCAGATTCATCAGTTTAAGGATGAATTCTGGATTATCTGTAACTATAAAGACAGTAATAAATATTTATAGTATTTATTGTGATTGTGCAATTGCACATACCTGCATCTAACATTACTGGGGTAGGGCAAAAAAAAAACAACACACAACTTGAAAAACAAGACGAATGTTTTCTGAAGTCACGACTGGAAAAATTGCACAATATATTGCCACATTTTGAAAAAAAAAAAAGGCAACTTCAGAGAACTAAAGTACTACCTTCGGTACGTCCCACTCTCTCTTGAAAGAACAAGGCACGTATGTCAAACGTACATGCCACTTAAACAGGTCTGTATGAATGTGTGTGTATGCAAGTTTATACATACAGAAGCTGATTTACATATGGATATGTACCCACATTATGTCTATAGACCACAGAATAATGTTTCACTGGAAGCCAGCCCATAGGGGAAACGTGGCTACTTGGAATCAAGAGTTTGACATACTAACACAGAAACACGACAATCTGCTTCCTACCTTGCTCCTGCACGTAGTATGCCAAAAACAAATCAAGCTCCTTGACTGATACTGTTATGTGATGTGGCTGGACGCAAAGTGCTGGATTTGTGCAATGTGGGGATTTCATGAGCCGCTCTCCATCCGTACTTTCCAAGGGGATGCCTTTGAACAGGATCACCATGACTAGGTCCAGACGCCAGACTTTGTCAGCCTGTCGCAGGCAGTCGATTCTCCTGATCTTACCCTTCTGGTCAGGATTGGACAACACACAGCATGGGTGCTTCTTCCCAGTCACCGTGAGCACAAAATCCTCCCGGAACTCTTGGCGAATATCTTTGCGCAGCTTGGCCAGGAGCCTGGATGCCCACTTCTGTTTAATTTCAGGCTTTTCGCTAAGCAGCTCATCCTTGACTGCTCTTTCCTCATCCTTCGACATCCGTTTCTCATGTTTTTTAAAGTACTTGCGTTTTCGAGCCTGAAGGTTGAACCAAGTGTAGGCAATTGCACGGACATGTGGAAGAAGTGCCTCAATGAACGGGTGAAATTCATCCTGTGGAAAGAAGTGGAGGGGGGGGGAGGAAAAAAAAAAAAAAAAGAGAAGAAGAAAACTCAAAGTCAGTAAGTTCCCACAATCAAAGCAGTATCAAAACACATTTCTGAAAATCTTCAAGTGAAATCCAAGATGAAGAGAAACGACGCTTAAAATCAACACAAATTTCTGCATAATACCTTTTACGCAATTACTGTCGCTGCCAGGCAGCAGACAAAAAGTACACAGAGAATCGCATTTTTCCCCATATTTCACTCTTTGACAGAACCATGTTAAGATTTTATTTTGTATGCCTCCCCTCACTTCATCCTGCAATGCTGCAGAGACAACACCATTTAAAAGAGATGCTATCAATATGTTTTGTTCCTAATATTTAAATATCTGGCTGAACGGCTAACATCAAGAAAAGTACCATTGCACAAAGAGGACACGCTACGGTTTTAAAAAATCGGAGCAGAAACGTTCAGAAGGCTGAGGCGAATGCCACAGTTCATTTCTCTTCTCTGTGGCACAGAAACACAAAGCATATACATGCTCAGTGTAATGCCACACAGTTCCCGCTTTTGGAGCATGCTCTCAGCAAGAGACTGCTGGTGGCACAAAGAGCATGCGCCATTAAAATTGATCCATTTTCTTATCAAACGTCCAACATTCCAGCACTGAAACAGCACCATTCCAGTGGTGGTAACTACAGAAACCAGTATACAGTAAGGGAGAGCAGGCAAAAGACACAGTGTGTCGTATACAAATGCTGAACAGAAGCTTCTGTACTTTCAGCTCTTCATGCTTCCCTCCCACCACCCCCAAACTCTGTAAAATAGAAGTTTATGAAGTTGAGAACAAAAATTACATTTATGTTCTTCCGGCGGCTCCACTGTGGGTTTTGAAGCCCCAAAGAGTCGGTTAATTTGTTAACTGATCACATGAGTGTTGCAACTATTCTAAACCCCTTAAAAAAAAAAAAATAAAAAAATAATAATCAATCTGAGGTGTACAATGAAAAATGGCAACTTGGCACAAACTTTGCATTCTTTGTATTTCTGCATGCTGTGGCAGAGTGACATTACGAGTGCATCGCTGGTCAAACGCTGCTTTTGTGAAATCCATGCAACTTCTTTACAGTTCCAAAACATCCCTTTTTGTCATCTGGCTTCACCTGCAAGTTCTTATCTTCTGCCTAGCAGCGACATGAATCACATTAAGGAGGTAATGCTTAGCTGTCGTCTACAAGTATGTCCTATAGCAACTAAATTAATTTGTTTTGTCTGCTTTAAGTACCATCCTACACATCCAAGTTAATATCTAAATAGGCCTTCCCCAAAAACTAATGCCTCTTTCCCGTGAGCAAATCCGCCGTTTAACACAGCGTGATCTGCTTATCAAACAGCACTGCATTTTGGTTTGGAAGGGAGACCTTAGGGGAGGTATCTTTATTCCTGTGTGCAGGCATATTTAATTTTAAATACCATGCAGATTGCTCATCATACCAAGCGCCGCGGTACAATCAAACTAAAACTGAATCTTTTTTATACAATTATATTCAAGAATACAGTGAAGAAACTAATATTTTAGCTATGCTGCTAGACAAGGAATGAATTATGTTTAATCAATAGGCTGATTAACTCCATTAGGTAAAATGTTGAAAGTATAACTAATGGTCTCAGTTATGCAGACTTCAGACTGCCATCATAGAAGCTTCAGGCCAAGAATTCAGTATTTAAATCTTCAAATTTCAAACAAAGTTCAAAATTCCCTGAATGGTAAAAAGCCCCTCTAGATCTAGTTACCTCTCTTCCCTAACCTTCCTCAAGTCAAACAGAAAACAACAGAAAAGTTGCAAGCAGTTTACCTCTGACCATGATACCTTCACAGAAAAAAAAAAAAAAGGGGGGGGTGGCGGGTAGAGGAGAGAGACAATATAGGAAGATAGCTCAGGACATAAACGATTACATTACAGTATGATGCTTGACAAAGAGCCACAAAGGCAATAATTAAACTGATTAGTAGTTTCCAGCAGAGATTTGAACAATTCTGATACTATACTGGCACATAAAACTAGGCCATGGAAAGAGTTAAACCACAATCTGTTCTTTGTGTGGGAAGGCAATACTGCTCTGAGTAACCACAGCCCATGATAAGACTTCCCTATCTTCATACGCTTTCTGATGTCATGCTTTTTTTCCCCCTCAATTATAACTACTAAAGAAAGTTTATTTTTTCTTCTACAAAAGTCATCTTAACCAGAGTATTCAAATAAAATTAAAAAAAAAAAAAAAGCATAAGCATGAAGACTGTGCAGTGTTAAATTCTTACAATTCATTTTGGACTGAATAAAACAGATTTACTACAGATTTTGAAAATTCTAACAGCTGGGGCTAAAGGCGGACCGAAGACAGAGGGCTGAAAAGCATTGGAGGACGTGAATTGTTGCCCCCAAAAAATGACTTCCCCTATCTCTAAACAGACTTCGGCATTTATAAGTTAAAACAGCAATAGAATGAACGTGGAAATAAATATTCTATGCTACTAGAACACCACAGATCTAGTTTACATTTTTAAGAAGAACATCACAGACTATTTTGGAATGGCTATGCCCTTAGGTAACGCGCGCAGTATTACCAATAGTAACCTACAGCACTTTACATCTATGAAAATTTTATAGAGAAAAATTCCACTTTTTAAATTCCAATCTGTAGTGGTTGAATGTTTCCTTTTCAAGGGTGGGGGGGACGGGGGGACACACACATTTTTAAAATTATATTCAGGCTTTTCTCTCATAATATCGTTAAGTCCTAAAGATATAAATATATGTGAAAGAGAGTGAAGGAGAAATACAGCAAAGAACATCCTGCTCTAAAGCAGTATTATCAGATATCTTTGAGAGATTCATTGTGCATCTGGAGTCCTTTCAAATGAAACATTACTTGACAAGAAGTGCCCATAAAAATGATCCTAAATGGAGATTTGCAATTAATCACACACATTCTCCACTAAACCTCCTAAAAAGCCATATACAGAATTTGATTTTTTTTTTTCCCCTGCCGTAATATTTATACAGGCAATATTGAAATATTTTTCTTATGTGGCACTTACCCATGTGCCACAGTTGCTCTTGCAATAAAGTGATTTATGGAGGTAAGATTTTCAAACGTCACACCAAATGGCTCAGGTGAACCATTTTGCACCGGTAATTTAAATTAAAATGGAAGTTGTTACACAGTATCTACACAGCTTGTAAATAAAGGAAAAAAAATAACAGTTTTCTAATGATGATATATAGGCCAGGTTTTCTTTCTGGAAAAGGTAAAGGGGAAATGCAGTGCCCTTCTCCTGTCCTCCGCTTTTATAAACTTTGTATCAATTCATGCAAGTTTGAACTGAGGACCATCCAGTAAACGCAGCATACAGAAGCCTAGAAATTCTATATGGAAAATTTCATGTACTCAGTTTCCCTGCGTGGATTTTCTCTGTGCGTAATGAAACAACATATTCTAGGAGGAAAAGAAAATGACAACAGGTTCTGAGTTTCCTGGACCACCATAACATAAAAATAAACCACGGTAAAAATACCACAAGAGACCAAGCACTTAAAGGCATGCGGTAACTGCATCCTATCATGCCTCAGCAGGAGAGATAAATGCAGTTTACACTCATTCCAAAACTGGGGGAAAGCAGCATACGAGAGGGAGAGGAAAGGACCCCCCAAAAATTACATCAGATTTGGTAAGTCTTTGTTCTTTCTTGGGAGTTACTCTACACCCACCGAACTTTCACTGAAAGAGTGATGGGTAACGTTCAAATTGCCAAGGTTTGTCTTAAAGCTGTACTTTGGATTTTAGGCTTGTTTCTGAAAGGTGCTTCTGCATGGTCTCGGCACAGACTGAACTACTGCTCTCCCACGGAGCTCGGTCCAAACAGGTGTTCTGCATTGAGAACTTTCACTGAAATATTTGCTCCTGAGCACGCGCCGCCACAGCCAACGCGCACCGCAAGAGCCTGAGAGACAGAGAACACAATAGAGCGCACAGTTTTGGCAACACTACTTTAACTCAGTCGCAATTCAGAATAAGACTCATCAATCTTTTGCTTTAAATAAATGAATAACACAAAGCAGAAATTCTCATTGCCAGCGTGATCTTAATTTTTAATTTATGGACTTCTTTCAGTTTGTTAGAATGCCTTTATCATTCCAAACAGGTAGATAAAGATTCCAAACTAAAACCAATTTGCTGCAGCTGTGTTCCACGTATGTACCACTGAATGGGAACTGTATCTGCATAGCACACGATACAGCGGGACTGTGAAATGTTATGGGAGAAGTTATCGATGCACAAAAGCCAGGAACTGCTATCTTGAATTCAGGGCTGTGGAAGTACAATGTTGCATTTTTGTATGCACCTGAGTGCGGTATTTTAACACAGATTTGTAAAGAATGAGGAAACCTATTACATCTGTGAGTCCAAAAAGCAAACATACAGGGGGAAAAACGTCATTAGAGGAGGAAACGACAAAATGAACTGTCCGCTGTAACAGAGGTGGTAGTGAAAATTTGCCTATTCCAGTGTTTAAAACCGCTTTCTTAAGTTGTGCTCTCAGGTTGACACTCTGGTGCAGAGGTCTTACTGCCTGTCAATAATTTCACAGGACGGACAGCCCACGCAGAACTAATTTTTACTAACTGCAGATTCCATCGTCAGTCGTTACTTCTGTGCGTGTACCTGTAGGTATGTGCATTATCTGTTACACAGAACGCTTCCTACGGGCGCTCATTTCTTTTTTGGAGAAGCAGTATCTCAGCAGTACTCTTTTCCAGCTTTGCTCCACTGCAGCTCACGTTTACTTGCTGAAAATATCCATATCTAAGTCAATCACGCTTAGATGCCAAGCAAAATATAAACAATAAAAAATGTGTCAGCCAAAAAGCTACAGGACTGCATCCAATCACTGAATAAGCCTTATCATTGTTTCCATCTTCATTCACAATTTGTGAATACTTCAGTCCTTTTGAATTACGATCCTTGCTAACCGTGAAGTGACTTAAATTGTATTTATTTACCCGCCGCGCAACTGTGAGCACGTCCCCGGCCGCTTCACCCCCAGGGCTGCGGGAGACGGCTACTTTCGCACATTTTCTGCTTCTTTCACCGTTTCTTGCACCAATGTGGAAGCAAGCAGCTATCGCTCCATCAGTTTACATCACATCCTCCTCAGACAGGCTTTCACAGAAAAGCTCCTGAAAACTATCCCCCCGGCTCTGCCGGCCGGCATCGCTCCCCGTTACCGTGGGCACTGGGGGGGGGGGGGGAACACGGGGGACTCCCCTCGCCTCCTCCCCAAAACACCTCGGCTCTCGAAAGCTGCGCTCTGCCTCGGCGGGGACCCCCGCTCGGGCAGCACCCCCCCCCCCCCCAAAGCCGCGCTCGCCCCGGTGACAGCGGCCGCCCCCGTCGAGGCTCCCGGAGCGGCGGCGGAAGGCGACGAGACCGTCCCCGGGCGGGGGGAGCGCCGCGCCCCTGCCCAGCCCGGCCACCGCACGGCGCGGGGCTCGCCCGCATCGCCCCCGCCGCGGGCAGCCCGCGCGTCGCTAATTAAGCACGGGACGGGATTACTGCGCGCCGGGCGAGCGCTCGGCTTTTTGCTGTTTTGATTTGGTTTTATTTTTTCTTTTTTCGCCCGAAACCGGCACTTTTCCCTTCAAACCCCTTCCCCAGGCTCTGCGCAGACCGGCGAGCGGAGGAGCGGGGCAGAGCGCTCGGCTCCAACCAGACCGGCACTCCCCGGACCTGCTTCTCGGCGTAACCACGCTCGCCCCCGTTTCGTTAACCTTTGACTCCCCGCGCACCGGCAATCAGCGGCGCTTGCTCACGGGTGACGCTCCGAACGGATCTCCCCAAAAGCAACGGCCCGGTGCGGCTTATCCTCTCCGGTTCCCTCCTGCGAGGGCAGTTCGGCTCCGGCGAGCCGCTGCCGCCGCGCCTTAACCCGTTACAGCCGCTCGCCGCGACTCGCGTACGCGCAAAGAATAATTTAAAAAAAAAAAAATATATAAAAATAATAAAAAAGCTGACACGTGGAAGCAAATAAGCCAGTTCACAAACAAGCGAAGTGAAACGCGTCTGTACCTGAGTGAGACAGATGGGAGAATACATCATGACTCCGCTCGCAGGACGCGCCGCCCGGAGAGCCCCTCGGAAAAGCCTCAGGAACGAGCGGTTTCACCTATTCATTTTAGAAGTCATCCGAGACCGGGGGGGGGCGGGGGGGGGGGGTGCGGGGGGGGGGGGGTTGCGGGAGGGGGGGTTGGGGGGGGCAGGCGAAACCAGCCGGGACGGGTCCGCCGCGCCCCGGGATCACCGCGACTCTACGGCGAAACTCCCCCCCCCCCGGTCCTCCTTAAATAGCCAACGGTTCCCGTTCGCCCCGCGCGCCCGGCTTGCCGCGGTGAAACCCAATCCCGCGCTCAGCCCTCTGCCCGCGCGGGCGCCGCGCGCTCCGCCGCCGCCGCCGCGCGTTTTGCCGATGAGGGGGGAGGGCGGGGGGGGGGAGTGGAAGTGGGGGTGGGCGGGAGGATTTTTGTTGTTGTTGTTGTTGTTGTTGTTTGGGCTTTTTTATTTTTTTTAATCCTTTTTTTTTTTTTCTTTAGGACGCGGGGGGTGGGGTGGGGGTGCGCGTGCTGGTGTCCGGGCACTGTCACCGGCGCTGCTGAAAGTTCAAGGTTAGAGCCCGGAGCGGAGCCGTAACGCCCCGGGGCGCGGCGGCGGCGGCCGAAACTTCGCGGTGGAGGAGGAGGAGGAGGAGGCAGTGGCGGCGCGCGGGAGGGCGGGAGGGCCGCAGGGCGCGCGGAGGGGGGCGGCGCCGCGGCCTGCGGGCTCCCCCGGCGGCCCGCGAGCCGCTCCGCTCCCGCCGGGACGGGCACGGCGCCTCCCTCCCTCACTCCCTCCCGGTCCACTCCCGCCATGCCCGTGTCACGCGCCCCCCCCCCGCACACCCCGCAAAACTTGGGAGCTGAGAAATCCACCGGCTGCACCCTCCGGGCCCCGCTCGGCTCGCTACCCAAGCGAGACTGAAGTTGGGGAGTTGTTTTTTGGGTTTTTATTCGGTTTTTAGTTTTTAATTATTGATTATTTAATTACACAATCATCGCTCATCCTCCTCCTCCTCCCGCGCACGCATTTCTTCCCCGCCAGACCCCGCTCCCCTGCCCTCCCCCGTCATCAATCACCGCCGCGCTCCGCGCGCAGCCCCCGCTGCCCCTCGCTTCTGCCGGGAGAAAGTTGGATGGAGGGGGGGGCTGCCCCCCGCGGGAGGTTCCTCGCCCTTCTCCTCCGCTTCCCGGGTCCGGTTTCACACACGCACACCCCCCCGGTGCGGCGTTACAGGGGGAGCCGGGGAAGGGGCGGGGGGAGCAGCGATGGAAACTTTTATCCCTGCGCCTGTGAGGTGGGG
>NW_027449023.1:0-48138 GCF_030867145.1 Opisthocomus hoazin
TTATCCGAGCCGTATGGACCGCGACGGGCAGTACCCGGACCGCGACGGGCAATACGGAAGCCACCCGGATCGCGACGGGGAGTACCCGGATCGCGACGGGCAGTACCCGGATCGCGACGGGCAGTACCCGGATCGCGACAGGCAATACGGGAGCCCCGCCTACGCGGCGCGGACGGACCGACGCCGCGGCGTTTCCCGTCGCGACTGGGAAGGGGATTGGGCCCGGCCCCCGCTCAGCCGCGGCGCCTCGCGCAGCTCCAGCCCCGGCGGGGGGGGCACAGCACCAGCGCCAGCACCAGCCCCGCCACCACGCTCCAGCGCAAGTAAGGACCAGGGGGGGAGGGGGGGCCGCCCTCCCCCACCCGCCGCGCCCCTCCCCCACCCCCCCCCTCCCCCACAAAAAAGGGCCCGGATTTCCCCTCCACCCCCCCCCGCAGAGGGCTGAGCCCGGGCACAACTCGTTTGCATGAATGGGAGGAGCCTGGGTGTCTTTTGGGGGGGGGGAGGGGGCCTGAGGCGCTCTCTGACCCCTCCCCCACCGCCCTATCCCGTGCCCCTCCCCTCCTCCCCTCCCCTCCCCCCTCCCCCACAAAAAGGCCTCGGATTTCCCCTCCCCCCCCCCCCCACCCCCCCCCCCCCCCCGAGGGCTGAGCCCGGGCACAACTCGTTGCATGAATGGGGGGCGCCCGGTGCCTTTATTGGGGTGGGGGAGGGGCCTGAGGCGCTCTCTGACCCCTCCCCCTCTCTCCCCTCCCCCCCCAGGTCGGACCGGGACAGCTCCAGGACCGTGAGGTCAGTACCGCCCCTCCCCCCACCACCTTTGACCCCCCACCCCATCCTCCCCCCTCCCCCCACCCCGGACGCCTGGGTCCACTCCCCGGGGCTGGGGGGGAGGGGGGGGGGCGGGGGTTGCTGTCACGCATGTCGCGATAGACCCGGCATGTCGCGATAGACCCGGCGTGTCGCGACGGGAGCGGCGTGTCGCGGCGGGGCTGGCCCGTCATGACGGGACCCGGCCTGTGGTAACAGACCCGGCGTGTCGTGACAAGGCCAGCATACTGTGACAGGGCTCACCTGTCGCGACAGGACGCGGCCTGTCGCAATGGGACTGGCACGTCACGGTGAGGCTGACATATTGCGACGGGGCTGGCCTGTTGTGACAGGACCCCGCCTGTTGCAATAGGGCTGGTATGTCACAGCTGAGGCTGATATATTGCAACGGGGCTGGCCTGTCACAATAGTAGCTGGCCTGTTGCAATAGGGCTGACCTGTCACGACAAGGCCGGCATATTGTGACAGGGCTGGCCTGTCGCTATAGGGCTGGTATGTCATGATGAGGCTGACATATTGCAACAGGGCAGACCTGTTGCGATGGGAGCTGGCCCGTTGCAATAGGGCTGGTGTGTCACAGCTAGGCTGGCGTATTGCGATGGGCCTGGCCTGTCATGACAGGGAGCCATCCCATTGCAATAGGGCTGGCATGTCATGATGAGGCTGACATATTGCGACGGGGCTGGCCCGTCGCAACAGGACCTGGCCTGTCGCAATAGGGCTGACATGTTGTGGTGAGGCTGACGTTGCGATAGGAGCTGGCCTGTTGCAATAGGGCTGACGTGTCACAGTGAGGCTGACGTATTGCAACGGGGCTGACCTGTCGCGACAGGGCCTGCCATGTTGCAATACAGCCAGTGCGTCCTGACAAGGCTGATGGGTTGCAGTGGGGCCAACCTGTCACGACGGGACCTGGCCGGTTGCGACAGGGCTGATGCGTTGCGACGAGGCCACTATGTTGCGACAGGGCTGAGCTGTTGTGACAGGACCCCACCCATTGCAATAGGGCTGCCCCTGTCCGTGACAAGGCCGGCGTATTGCAGTGGAGCTGACCTGTCGCGACAAGGCCGCCTTATCACAGCGGGGCCGACGCGTCGCTATGAGGCTGCCATGTCGCGACAGGGCCGCTGTGTCACGACGAGTGCCCACCGGCAGCGACGGGGCTGTGAGATGTCACGATGGGCCTGGTCCTGTCACGACTGGGCCCCCCCCCCCGTCATATCGCGACAGGGGGGTACGGGGGGGGGGCAGTTGCCAGGTGACAGTGTGGGTGGTGACAGCGGGGGGGGGGGCGACAGCAGGGGGGCGTCACCATGGCAACCGAGGCCCCACCCCCCCGGGATCTGGACCCGTCGCCCCCCCCGGGGATCCCTCCGCGCCCCTCCCCCACCCCTGCGTGTCCCCCCCCCGTGTCCCCCCTCCCCCCCCGTGTCCGTCCGTGTCGCCCCTCCCCCCAGCTCTTGACTCGTCTTTCCCCCGTCCGTCGCCCCCCCCTCCCCCCCCGTCTGTCCGCCCCTCCCCCCGTCACCCCCCCTCCCCCCCCCCCGTCTGTCCGTGCCCCTCCCCCCCCTCCAGGTGCCACCCCCGGGGTCTCGCGGCCGCTCCGACCTCCCCCCGCCCGCAGGTAAGAGCCCCCCCCCATGGGACCCTATAGGGGCCATACGGACCCCCCGGGGGGGTATAGATCCCCATGGGACCCTGTAGGGGCCGTATGGACCCCCCCGGGGGCTACAGTCCCCCATGAGACCCTATAGGGGCCATAGGGACCCCCCCTGGGGAGATACAGACCTATAGTGATCTATAGTGATCTATAGGGGTTCTATAGGTTCCCCAGGGACCCCCATAGGTCCTATAGATCCCAGGGGGATCCCGCGTGGACCCCAGGGCTGTGTAGGGGCCATATGGACCTATAGGGATCTATAGGGATCTATAGGGGTTCTGTAGGTTCCCCGGGGATCTATAGGGGCCATATGCACCCCAGGGACACCCATAGGTCGTATAGATCCCTGGGGGATCTCATGTGGACCCCAGGGCTGTGTAGGGCCATAGGGATCTATAGGGGTTCTATAGGTTCCCCAGGGATCTATAGGGGCTGTACAGACCCCAGGGACCCCTATAGGACCTATAGATCCCTGGGGGATCTCATGTGGACCCCAGGGCTGTGTAGGGGCCTTAGGGATCCATAGGGATCTATGGGGGTTCTATAGGTTCCCTGGGGATCTATAGTGGCTGTACAGACACCAGGGACCCCTATAGGTCCTATAGATCCCTGGGGGATCCCGCGTGGACCCCAGGGCTGTGTAGGGGCCATAGGGATCCATAGGGATCTGTAGGGATCTATAGGTTCCCCGGGGATCTATAGGGGACGTAGGGACCCCAGGGACCCCTATAGGCCCTATAGATCCCAGGGGGATCCAGCGTGGCTCCCAGGGCTGTGTAGGGGCCATAGGGATCCATAGGGATCCATAGGTTTCTCAGAGATCTGTAGGGGTTCTATAGGTTCCCTGGGGACCCATAGGGGCTCTGTGGACCCCTATAGGCCCTATAGATCCCAGGGGGATCCCGCGTGGACCCCAGGGCTGTGGGGGGGGCCCTAGGGATCCACAGGGATCCACAGGGATCCATAGGGATCCATAGGTTCCCCGGGGATCTATAGATCCCGGACGCCTGGGTCCTCTCCCCGGCCGTCGGGGGTGGGAGGGGCTGTTTGGGGGCGGTTGCCATGGCGACGCCTCCTCGGGCTATTTTTGGGGTGAGGGCGGTGACGTCAGAGCCGGGGGGGGAGGGGCTGGGAGCGAGACCGGGACCACCCCCTCCCCCCCCCCAACCCCGGGGAACCCAGGCGGCCGGGCTCCCCCCCCCCCCTCCATCCCCCGCCGCGTCGCCATGGTAACAGCAGCCCTGGCAACCCGCCGGACACGCCCCCCCCGCCCGCCGCGTCGCCATGGCAACCGCCACCCCCGCAAACGGGGAGGGGGGAGCCGCGCTCCGCGCATGCGCACGGCGCCAGCCGAGACCACTGCGCAGCCCCCCCCGCCCCCCCCCCGGACCCTCCCATATTGGGGACACCCCCCCCTCCGGCGGGGCGGGGGGACCCGGGCATCCGGGCACCCCTCTCTCCTTTTAATTGTTTGGGGGGGGGGGGGGAGGGGAGGCCCCCCCTTTCGACCACAGAGAGACCCAGGCGTCCACCCCCCCCCCCCCCGGCGCCCCCCATTCCCCCCCACGAGTGGACGCGACCCCGGCGTCCGGGCAAGCGCAACGCGGGGCTGGGGAGGGGGGGGGGTGGGGGTGGAGCCGGAGGAGCGACCCCCCCCTCTTCCCCCCCCCCCCACCCCCGGTTTACCAGGCCGTGGGTGCCGCCCGCGAAGCAGCACCCCCCCCCCAAATCGGGGGACCCCCCCCATCCCCCCCCACGCGTGGGGGGGGGTCGTTGTGTCCCCCCCCCCCCGTGTCCCGTCCCCCCCCTCCCCCCCGTGATGTGGTGCCTCCAGTGCACAACCGACCGGCGGCGGGGGCCGCTCCGGCAGCGCCTGCTGCGTGGGTGAGTGGGGGGGGGGGGAACCCCCCCCCTCGGGACCCCTCCCCCCCCACGGGGACACCCCCCCCTCGAGACCCCCCCACGGGGACACCCCCACCCCCCCGACCCCACCCATACCCCGCCTGCCCCCCCCCGAGGTCCTGTGCGCTCGCCCCGGGGGGGTGCGGACAGGCCCCCCCCCCCCCCCCTTTTAGTGGATGGATGGGTCCGGGGGGGGGTGCCTGGGGGGGCTGTGTGTCCCATGTCCCGTGTCCGTGTGTCCCCCCCATTTCCCCATGTTGGTCACGTCTGTGTGTCCCGTGTCCGTGTCCCCACGTGTCCCGTGTCCGCATGTCCGCCCTGTCTGTGTGTCCCCCCGTGTCCCTGTGTCCCCATGTCCGTGTGTCCCCATGTTCATGTCCCCGTGTTGGTCATATCTGTGTGTCCCATGTCTGTGTGTCCTGTGTCCATGTGTCCCCATGTCCCTGAGTCCCATGTCCATGTGTCCCCATGTCCATGTGTCTGCGTGTCCATGTCCCCATGTTGGTCATGTCCGTGTGTCCCCATGTCCATGTGTCCCATGTCCATGTGTCCCATGCCCGTGTGTCCCATGTCCCCACGTCCGTGTGTCCCCATGTCCCATGTCCATGTGTCCCATGTCCATGTTCCCATGTCCGTGTGTCCCCACGTCCGTGTGTCCCCATGTTGGCCATATCCCTGTGTCCCCATGTCCACCATGTCCGCGTGTCCCCATGTCCATGTGTCCCATGTCTGTGTGTCCCCATGTTGGCCATGTCCATGTGTCCCATGTCCGTGTGTCCCATGTCCCTGTGTCCCCATGTCCCCATGTTGGCCATGTCCGTGTGTCCCATGTCCGTGTGTCCCCATGTCCACCATGTCCGTGTGTCCCCATGTCCATGTGTCCCACGTCCGTGTGTCCCCATATCCCTGTGTCCCCATGTCCACCATGTCCACATGTCCCATGTCCGTGTGTCCCATGTCCCCACGTCCGTGTGTCCCCATGTCCCGTGTCCGTGTGTCCCATGTCCATGTCCCCATGTCCGTGTGTCCCCACGTCCGTGTGTCCCCATGTTGGCCATATCCCTGTGTCCCCATGTCCACCATGTCCACGTGTCCCATGTCCGTGTGTCCCATGTCCATGTCCCCATGTCCGTGTGTCCCCATGTTGGCTATGTCCATGTGTCCCATGTCCGTGTGTCCCATGTCCCTGTGTCCCCATGTCCCCATGTTGGTCATATCTGTGTGTCCCATGTCCGTGTGTCCCCATATCCACCATGTCCGTGTGTCCCATGTCCCTGTGTCCCCATGTCCCCATGTTGGTCATATCTGTGTGTCCCATGTCCGTGTGTCCCATGTCCGTGTGTCCCCATGTCCCCACATCCGTGTGTCCCCATGTCCCATGTCCATGTGTCCCCATGTCTGTGTGTCCTCACGTCTGTGTGTCCCCATGTTGGCCATATCCCTGTGTCCCCATGTCCACCATGTCCGTGTGTCCCATGTCCGTGTGTCCCCATGTCCGTGTGTCCCCATGTTGGCCATATCCCTGTGTCCCCATGTCCACCATGTCCACGTGTCCTGTGTCCACGTGTCCCCATGTCCATGCGTCCCCACGTCTACCATGTCCGTGTGTCCCGTGTCCGTGTCCCCCCATCTCCCCCCGTCCCCCCCCGTGTCTGTGCCTGTCGTCCCCCCCGTGTCCCCACTCAGGTGGCTCTGGGCTCTTTGAGGGGGGGTCTCTGGCTGTGGGGGGGTCTCGGGGGGGGTCTCGGGGGGGTCTCGGGGGTCTCGGAGGGGTCTCGGGGGTCTCGGAGGGGTCTCGGGGGTCTCGGGGGTCTCGGGGGGTCCCCGCCGCGGGGGTGACGCGGTGTCCCCGCAGCGTGGACGGCGAGGCGCCGGGCAGCGAGGGCGGGGGGCCGGGCCCCGACAGCCCCGGGCGCCCCCCCCCGTACCGCGGCCTCCCCCAGCCCACCCCCCACGGGCCGGGGGGGGCCGGGGGGGCGCCCGGGGGGGGGTCCCCGGCCTTGGCCTGGCCCCGGCTGCCGCCCCAGCCCGCCAGCGTGGCCCTGCGCAAGCAGGAGGAGGAGGAGGAGAGCAAGAGGCCGAAGGCTCTGAGCGACAGCTACGAGCTCTCCACCGACCTGCAGGACAAGAAGGTACCGCGGGGACCCCCCCCGACCCCCCCGGGTGGTCCCGGCCACGTGGGATGGTCCCCAACCCCACGTGAGATGGTCCCCAGCCCCACTTGATGGTCCCCAGCCCCACGTGAGATGGTCCCCAGCCCCACGTGATGGTCCCCAGCCCCACGTGATGGTCACCAGCCCCATGGGATGGGCACCAGCCCCATGTGTGATGGGCACCAGCCCCATGGGATGATCCTTGGACACGTGTGATGGTCCCCAACCCTACGTGATGGTCACCAGCCCCATGGGTTGGTCCCCAACCCCACGTGATGGTCACCAGCCCCATGGGATGGGCACCAGCCCCACGTGTGATGGGCACCAGCCCCACGTGTGATGGGCACCAACCCCATGTGTGATGGGCACCAAACCCATGTGATGGTCCTTGGACACGTGGGATAGTCACCAACCCACATGTGATGGTCACCAGCCCCATGCGTGATGGTCACCAACCCACGTGTGATGGACACCAACCCATGTGTGATGGGACCCGGCCATGCATGATGGTCACCAACCCCACGTGTGATGGTCCCCAGCCTCATGTGATGGTCCCTGGCCACGTGTGATGGGCACCAACCCTACGGTGTGATGGGCACCAACCCCATGTGACGGTCCTTGGATGCGTGGGATGGTCACCAGCCCACGTGTGATGGGCACCAGCCACATGTGTGATGCGCACCAACCCCCACGTGATGGTCCCCAGCCCCATGTGATGGTCCTTGGATGTGTGGGATGGTCACCAACCCCATGTGTGATGGGCACCAACCCCATGTGACGGTCCTTGGATGCGTGGGATGGTCACCAGCCCACGTGTGATGGGCACCAGCCACATGTGTGATGCGCACCAACCCCCACGTGATGGTCCCCAGCCCCATGTGATGGTCCTTGGATGCGTGGGATGGTCACCAACCCACATGTGATGGTCAACAACCTCACGTGTGATGGGCACCAACCCCATGTGATGGTCACCAACCCCATGGGATGGTCCTTGGACATGTGGGATGGTCCCCACCCCATGGGATGGTCCTTGGACATGTGGGATGGTCACCAGCCCCATGTGTAATGGTCACCAGCCCCATGTGTGATGGTCACCAGCCCCATGTGATGGTCCTTGGACACGTGGGATGGTCCCCAGCCCCACATGTGATGGTCACCAGCCCCATGTGATGGTCACCAACCCACATGTGATGGTCACCAACCCATGTGTGATGGGACCTGGCCATGCGTGATGGTCACCAACCCACGTGTGATGGTCCCCAGCCCCATGGGATGGTCCTTGGACACCTGGGATGGTCACCAGCCCCATGTGATGGTCCCCAGCCCCATGTGATGGTCCTTGGACACGTGTGATGGTCCTTGGACACGTGGGATGGTCCCCAGCCCCACGTGATGGTCACCAGCCCCATGGGATGGTCCTTGGATACGTGGGATGGTCACCAACCCACATGTGATGGTCACCAACCCATGTGTGATGGGACCTGGCCATGTGTGATGGTCACCAACCCACGTGTGATGGTCCCCAGCCCCATGGGATGGTCCTTGGACACGTGTGATGGCCACCAACCCAAGTGTGATGGTCCTTGGACACGTAGGATGGTCACCAGCCCCATGTGTGATGGTCCCCAGCCCCATGTGATGGTCCTTGGACACGTGGGATGGTCACCAACCCACATGTGATGGTCACCAGCCCCATGTGTGATGGTCACCAATCCACGTGTGATGGGCACCAACCCATGTGTGATGGGACCTGGCCATGCGTGATGGTCACCAACCCCATGTGTGATGGTCCCCAGCCCCATGTGATGGTCCTTGGACACGTGTGATGGCCACCAACCCACGTGTGATGGTCCTTGGACACGTGGGATGGTCCCCAGCCTCACGTGATGGTCACCAGCCCCATGTAACTGTCCGCGGCCAGGTGGGATGGTCCCCAGCCCCATGGGATGGTCACCAACCCACGTGTGGTGGGCACCAACCCCATGTGTGATGGGCACCAACCCTATGTGATGGTCCTTGGACATGTGGGATGGTCACCAGCCATGTGTGATGGTCCTTGGACACGTGGGATGGTCACCAGCCACGTGTGATGGGCACCAACCCATGTGTGATGGTACCTGGCCATGCAAGATGGTCACCAGCCCCATGTGATGGTCCTTGGACACCTGGGATGGTCACCAGCCCCATGTGATGGTCCCCAGCCCCATGTGATGGTCCTTGGACACGTGTGATGGTCCTTGGACACGTGGGATGGTCCCCAGCCCCACGTGATGGTCACCAGCCCCATGGGATGGTCCTTGGATACGTGGGATGGTCACCAACCCACATGTGATGGTCACCAACCCATGTGTGATGGGACCTGGCCATGTGTGATGGTCACCAACCCACGTGTGATGGTCCCCAGCCCCATGGGATGGTCCTTGGACACGTGTGATGGCCACCAACCCAAGTGTGATGGTCCTTGGACACGTAGGATGGTCACCAGCCCCATGTGTGATGGTCCCCAGCCCCATGTGATGGTCCTTGGACACGTGGGATGGTCACCAACCCACATGTGATGGTCACCAGCCCCATGTGTGATGGTCACCAATCCACGTGTGATGGGCACCAACCCATGTGTGATGGGACCTGGCCATGCGTGATGGTCACCAACCCCATGTGTGATGGTCCCCAGCCCCATGTGATGGTCCTTGGACACGTGTGATGGCCACCAACCCACGTGTGATGGTCCTTGGACACGTGGGATGGTCCCCAGCCTCACGTGATGGTCACCAGCCCCATGTAACTGTCCGCGGCCAGGTGGGATGGTCCCCAGCCCCATGGGATGGTCACCAACCCACGTGTGGTGGGCACCAACCCCATGTGTGATGGGCACCAACCCTATGTGATGGTCCTTGGACATGTGGGATGGTCACCAGCCATGTGTGATGGTCCTTGGACACGTGGGATGGTCACCAGCCACGTGTGATGGGCACCAACCCATGTGTGATGGTACCTGGCCATGCAAGATGGTCACCAGCCCCATGTGATGGTCCTTGGACACGTGGGATGGTCCCCAGCCCCATGTGTGATGGTCCCCAGCCCCATGGGATGGTCACTGTCCCCATCCAATGGTCACCATACCTGTGTGAGGCCACCGCGCCCCCACCCTGGTGCCACCCCTGGTTCCCTGAGTTCTGCCTCACCCGTGACCTTCTCCCGCCCTGTCCCCACCCTGGACCCTGGCCCCTGGCCCCTGGCCTTGCCCGCGTGCACCTCTGGCACCTCGTGTCCCCATCCCCATGTCCCCATCCATGTCCTCATCCTGGTCTCCTCATCCACATCCCCGTGTCCCCATCCCCACGTCCCCATATCTCCATCCATGTTCCCATCCATGTCCCCATCCCATCATCCCCCACGTCCCCATGTCTCCATCAACGTCCCCATCCCCATGTCCCTACCCCCACGTCCCTACCCATGTCCCCATCCCCACATCCCCATCTCCATGTCTCCATCAATGTCTCCATCCCCATGTCCCCATCCCCACGTCCCCACATCCCCATCCCCATCTTGATGTCCCCATCTTGACGTCCCCATCCATCCCCACGTCCCCATCTTGACGTCCCCATCTCGACGTCCCCATCTCCATGTCATCTTGACGTCCCCATCTTGATGTCCCCATCTTGACGTCCCCATCTCCATGTCATCTTGATGTCCCCATCTTGACGTCCCCATCTCCATGTCATCTTGACATCCCCATCTTGACGTCCCCATCTTGACGTCTCCATCTCCATGTCATCTTGACGTCCCCGTCTTGTCATCCCCATCTTGATGTCCCCATCTCCATGTCATCTTGACGTCCCCATCTTGTCATCCCCATCTTGACGTCCCCATCTCCATGTCATCTTGATGTCCCCATCTTGATGTCCCCATCTTGACGTCCCCGTCTCCATGTCATCTTGACGTCCCCGTCTTGTCATCCCCATCTTGACGTCCCCATCTTGATGTCCCCATCTTGACGTCCCCATCTCCATGTCATCTTGACGTCCCCGTCTTGTCATCCGCATCTTGACGTCCCCATCTCCATGTCATCTTGACGTCCCCATCTTGATGTCCCCATCTTGACGTCCCCATCTCCATGTCATCTTGATGTCCCCATCTTGTCATCCCCATCTTGACGTCCCCTTCTTGACGTCCCCATCTCCATGTCATCTTGACATCCCCATCTTGACGTCCCCATATTGACATCCCCATCTCCATGTCATCTTGACGTCCCCATCTTGACGTCCCCATCTCCATGTCATCTTGATGTCCCCATCTTGACGTCCCCACCTCCATGTCATCTTGACGTCCCCATCTCCATGTCATCTTGACGTCCCCATCTTGACATCCCCATCTTGACGTCCCCATCCATCCCCACATCCCCATCCCCACCTCCACGTCCCCATCTCCACGTCCCCACCTTGACGTCCCCGTGTCCCCCCACCCCCCAGGTGGAGATGCTGGAACGCAAATATGGCGGCTACTTCCGCACCCGCCGCGCCGCCCGCACCATCCAGGCCGCCTTCCGCCGCTACCGCATGGCGCAGAAGTTCGAGCGGCTGCGCAGCGAGGGGGGCCGCGCCCGCCGCCTCGCCCTCCCCGGCCTCCGCCTCCAGTTCTCCTTCGAGGAGTACGACCGCGGGCCCCCCGCCCCCGCCCCGGGCCCCCCGCCCCCGCCCCCCCCCTACTTCCAGGGCAAACCCGCCTCGCTGGACGAGGGGGTCTTGGGGGGCCCCAGGCGGGCGCCCCGTTACGGGGGGTCTTGCCGGGCGGGGTTGGATGGGGGAGGGGGGCCCGGCGGCGGCGGAGGGGTGGGGGCGGTGGGGGGGGGAGGGGCGGGGGGCGCGGGGAGCCCCCCCTCGCCTCGGCAGCTCTCGGCTTCCGCCGACTTCGGGCCCGGAGGGGGGGATTTGGAGGAGGCGTTCGCGCAGCAGGTAGGGGGTCGCGGGGGTCATGGGAGGTCATAGGGGTCATGGGAGGTCATAGGGGTCATGGGGGTCATGGGAGGTCATGGGGGTCATGGGAGGTCATAGGGGTCATGGGGGTCATGGGAGGTCATGGGGGTCATGGGGGTCAGAGGGGTCATGGGAGGTCAAAGGGGTCATGGGAGGTCAAAGGGGCCATGGGGTCATGGGGGGGTCATGGGGGTCATGGGAGACATTGGGGGGTCATTGGAGGTCATAGGGGGTCATGGGGGTCAGAGGGGTCATGGGGTCATGGGAGGTCAAAGGGGCCCCCGGTCATGGGGGTCATGGGGGTCATGGGAGGTCAAAGGGGTCATGGTGGCCATGGGAGACATTGGGGGGTCATGGGAGGTCATGGGAGATATGGTGGGGGTGTCATGGGTGTCCTAGGGGTCATAGGAGGTCATAGGGGACATGGGGGTCATGGGAGGTCATGGGGGGGCCATGGGGGGGTCATGGGAGACATGGGGGGTCATGAGGGTCATAGGGGTCATGGGAGGTCACGGGGACCATGGGAGGTCATGGGGGCCATGGGGGCATGGGGGCATGGGAGGTCATGGGGGCCGTGTGAGGGTCATGGGGGTCATAGGGGCCATGGGGTCATGGGGGGGGGTCAGAGGGGTCATGGGGGTCATGGGAGGTCAAAGGGACCATGGGGGGGTCATGGGGGTCAGAGGGGCCATGAGAGGTCATGGGGGCCATGGGGTCATGGGAGGACATGAGGGGGTCATGGGGGTCTAGGAGTCAAGGGAGGTCACAGGGGACATGTGGGGGTCATGGGAGGTCAGAGGGGTCATGGGAGGTCAGAGGGGTCATGGGGGCTGTGGGGGTCACAGGGGTCATGGGGGTCACAGGGGTCATGGGAGGTCAGAGGGGTCATGGGGGTCAGAGGGGCCATGGGGATCAGAGGGGTCATGGGGGGTCACTGGGGACATAGGGCATGTGGAGGTCATAGGGGTCATAGGGGACATGGAGGAGTCACAGGGGTCAGGGGGGTTCATGGGAGGTCATAGGGGCCATGGGAGGTCATAGGGGTCATGGGGGGGTCATGGGTGGGCCGTGGGAGGTCATGGGGGTCATGGGAGATCATGGGGTTCATGGGAGGTCGTGGGGGTCATGGGGGGGTCATAGAAGACATGGAGGGTCATGGGGGTCATCAGAGGCCACAGGGGTCATGGGGGTCAGAGGGGTCATGGGAGGTCAAGGGGAGGTCATGGGGGTCCTAGGGGTCATGGGAGGTCGTGGGAAGCCACGTGGTCATGGGGGGACGGGGTCACGGGGGGGTCAGGGGTCACAGTGGCTATTGGGGGTGGGGGGAGGGGCTGATATGGGGCCCCCCCGCCCCTCCCCTCCCCCGCAGGTGAAGTCCTTGGCCGCCTCCATCGACGAAGCCCTGGGGGGGGGCGGTTCCAGGGGGGTCCCCCCCGGCGCCCCTCCCCCCGCCGCCAACAGCGCCGCCACCTCCGCCAGCGACGTCACCCTCTACCTGGACGAGGGGCTCCCCGGCGACCCCCCCTCCCCCGAGCGACCCCCCAGCCCCCAACCCCCCCCCCTCCCCGACAGCGGCGGGGGCCCCCCCCAACCCCCCGCCCCCCCACCTCCCCCGCCTCCCCCCAACCCCCCTGGCCCCGCCGAACGCTGGGGGGGGGCACCCGAGGAACCCCCTCGCCGCGGCCCCCCCTGCTTGGAGTGCCGGGGGCGGGGCGGCGGGGGGGGGGGTCGGGGGGGGTGGGGGTGGGGGTCACCCCCCCTTGCTGACGGTCGAGCCCCCCAGCGACAGCTCGGCCGACCTCAGCGACCGCTCCGACCGCGGCTCCCTCAACCGGGGGGGACCCTACGAACCCGAAGGGGCCGGTGGGGGGGGGACCTTACCCCGGCCCCCCGGCCCCCCGCATCGCTGTTTCCACCCCGAACCGCCCCCCCCTGCCGCGCCCCCCGCCTCCGGACCCCCCCCGCCGCCCCCCGCCGCCGAGGAGGGGTCGGAGGGGGACAACGAGAGCTTGGGGAGCAGCTCCAACTCCAACGAGACCCTCAACTGCTCCTCGGGTTCCTCGTCCCGAGACAGCCTCCGCCGCCCCCCCCCGCCGCCCCCCCCGCCTCCCACCGGCCCCCCGCAACCCCCCGGCCCCGCCGGCCCCCCCGGCAAAGCCACCTACCAACGGGAACCGCGGCAGAGCTGGGACTCGCCGGCGCTCAACAACGACGTGGTGCAACGCCGGCAGTACCGCATCGGCCTCAACCTCTTCAACAAGTGAGGGGGGGGGGCGGGGGGAAATTTGGAGGGGGGGGGTTGGGGGGCTGGGGGGGGCTGGCGGCCCCGCGTCGGAGGTGGGATGGGGTCTGGTGGTCCAATAGTGGGACCTCGTGGCGTTCGCGGTGGCCCGGTGGAAGGGAGGGGGCGGGAATCTTGGTGGCCCGATGGTGGAGACAGCGTGATGTTCTAGATGACCCAAGAGCAAGGAAAATATGACCTTGGTGGGCCTAGAGAAAGGCCGAGGCAACCTTCTTGGTGGCCTGATGGTGAAGACAGGGTGATGTTCTAGATGACCCAAGAGCAAGGAAAGTATGACCTTGGTGGGCCTAGAGAAGGGCCAAGGTGACCTTCTTGGTGGCTCTAGAGAAAGACCAAGATGACCTTCTTGGTGGCCCGATAGTGGAGACGGGGTGATGTTGTGAATGTCCCAAGAGCAAGGAGAGGATGATGTTGGTGACCCTAGAGAAAGGCTGAGGCGACCTTCTTGGTGGCCCGATGGTGAAGACAGGGTGATGTTCTAGATGACCCAAGAGCAAGGAGAGGATGACCTTGGTGTCTCTAGAGAAAGGCCGAGGCGACCTTCTTGGTGGCCTTGTAGAAAGGCCAAGGTGATGTTTAGGTGGTTCTCTAGAAGACCACGATGATGTTCTGGATAACCCTATAAGAAGGCCATGGTGATGTTCTAGGTGACCCAGCATCAAGGCGTGATGACGTTCTAGGTCACCCTATAGAGAAGCCAGGTTGTCCTCCTAGGTGGCCCCCTATCTTTGTAGGAAACCAGAGAAGGGGATCCAGTACCTGATCGAGAGGGGCTTCCTCTCGGACACGCCGGTGGGGGTGGCCCACTTCATCCTGGAGAGGAAGGGCTTGAGCCGGCAGATGATCGGCGAGTTCCTCGGCAACCGCCAGAAGCAATTCAACCGTGACGTCCTGGAGTAAGGCGTGGGGTGGGATGGGGGACACGCTGGGACATGAGGGGAGCGTCCTCCTCCGGGACCGAGGCCATCTCGAGGTTCTCCTGCAGCTGCGTGGTGGACGAGATGGACTTCTCCGGGATGGAGCTGGACGAGGCCTTGCGGAAGTTCCAGTCCCACATTCGGGTGCAGGGGGAGGCCCAGAAGGTCGAGCGCTTGATCGAGGCCTTCAGGTGAGGGACGGTGACGAGTCCATGTCCCCACCCCGTCTCCCCCGGCGCCGGGAAGGCCACTGGGCCGTGGCACGCGGTTGCGTGGTCACCTTGGGGTGATGTTCTCGGTGAGCCTATGGGTCAAGAGGAAGATGCTAGGAGTGGTGGCCCACGTGCCGTGGGGTGATGTTCTAGGTGACCCTGTGGACTGAGCAGGGGACATCGAGTTGGTGGCCCCCATGGGAGCAGGTCGTGTTCTAGGTGACCCTAGGGACCAAACAGGGGGACGTCAGGGTGGTGGCCCACGTGGGACCAGGACACGTTCTAGGTGACCCTATGGACCAAGCAGAGTGGTGGCCCATGTGGGAGCAGGTCATGTTCTAGATGACCCTAGGGGCCAAACAGGGGGACATGGGTTGGTGGCCCACATAGGACCAGGTGATGTTCTAGGTGACCCTAGGGACCAAGCAGGGGGACATGGGTTGGTGGCCCCCATGGGAGCAGGCGATGTTCTAGGTGACCCTATAGACTAGGAGAACATCAGAGGTGGTGGCCCACATGGGAGCAGGCGATGTTCTAGGTGACCCTATAGACTAGGAGGACATCGGAGGTGGTGGCCCATATGGGAGCAGGCGATGTTCTAGGTGACCCTATAGACTAGGAAGACATCAGAGGTGGTGCCCCACATACAAGGAGACCTGGACCACACTGGGACTGCTGTGGGGTGCAGAGGCCATCCCGGCCACGTGGGGATGGCCATGGGGCACCCTGACCCCATGGGCCGGTGGGGGTTGTCCGCCCCGCAGCCAACGCTACTGCGTGTGTAACGCGGCCCTGCTGCGCCAGTTCCGCAACCCGGACACCATCTTCATCCTGGCCTTTGCCATCATCCTTCTCAACACCGACATGTACAGCCCCAGCGTCAAGGCCGAGCGCAAGATGAAGCTGGAGGACTTCATCAAGAACCTCCGAGGTGAGGCCGGCGGTCCCATCTCATCCCCCCTCGGTTGTCCCCACCCCCCTGCTTCGGAACGAGGGTTCTAGAGCCGGGGCGGGGGGGCACCCCGGGTGTCGCGCAGGGGTGGACAACGGGGAGGACATCCCCCGGGACATGCTGGTGGGCATCTACCAGCGCATCCAGAGCCGGGAGCTGCGCACCAACGACGACCACGTCTCCCAGGTCCAGGCCGTCGAGCGGATGATCGTTGGCAAGAAGCCGGTGGGTTCACCTGAGGGGCGGGGCGGGTTCTAGGTGACCTATGGAGGGATCCTCTAGGTGACCCTGTGGAGGGATGGTTGAGGTGACCTATGGGAGATGTTCTACGTGACCTGTGGAGGGGTGGTTTAGGTGACCTGTGGCAGATGTTCTAGGTGACCCTATGGAGAGATGTTCTAGGTGACCCAATGGAGGGATGCTCCAGGTGACCTATGGAGGGACGCTCTAGGTGACCCTATGGAGGATGTTCTAGGTGATCTATGAAGGGATGGTGTAGGTGACCTATGGGGGAAGTTCTCGGTGACCCTGTGGAGGCATGGTTTAGGTGACCTATGGAAAATGTTCTACATGACCTACGGAGGATGATCTAGGTGACCCTATGGAGGGATGCTCTCGGTGACCTGTGGAGAATGTTCTAGGTGACCCTATGGCAAGATGCTCTAGGTGACCCTATGGAGGGAAGGTCTAGGTGACCTATGGCAGAAGTTCTAGGTGACCCTATGGAGAGATAGTTTAGGTGACCTTTGGAGAGATGTTCCTCAAGACCCACGGGGGACGTTCTAGATGACCCTATGGGAGAAGTCCTAGGTGACTCTATGGAGGATGTTCTAGATGACCCTATGGGAGAAGTCCTAGGTGACCCTATGGAGGACGTTCTAGGTGATCCTATGGGGGACGTTCTAGATGCTCCAACGGGGGATGCTGGAGGTGACACTATGGAGGAACGCTCTAGGTGACCCCAGGGATGGGCCAGGCCAATGTCAAGCCTGCCATCACCATCAAGGGGTGGGCCTGGAGGCCGGGTGGGTGTGTCCCCCTGAGGCCCCGCCCCATGCTGAGCCCACCCCCACCCCCAGGTGCTGTCCCTGCCCCACCGGCGCCTGGTGTGCTGCTGCCAGCTCTACGAGGTCCCCGACCCCAACCGGCCCCAGCGCCTGGGGTTGCACCAGCGCGAGGTCTTCCTCTTCAACGACCTGCTGGTGGTGAGCTGGACGCCTGGGTCCTCTGAAGAGCCAGGGTGTCCCTGGGTGGGGGGCACCCACGGGGAGTCGAGGGGTCTCCCAGATGCCTGGGTCCCCGGTGACCTGGTGGCCCCGGCAGGTGACGAAGATCTTCCAGAAGAAGAAGATCCTGGTGACCTACAGCTTCCGACAGAGCTTCCCCCTCGTTGAGATGCACATGCAGCTCTTCCAGAACGCCTGTGAGCCCCACGGCGCCCCACGGCACCCCATGGCATGCCCTCCTGCCCCACGGCATCTCCATGGGGTGCTCCCCTGCCCCTACGTCCCACGAGATCCACCACCGGATGATCCTTTGTCCTGTGGGGCCCACCACGGAATGTCCCCCATGGGATGTCCCTTGGTGTCACCCATGGGATGTCACCCACCTCATGGTGTCCCCTATGGGATGTCCCATGGTGTCCCCCAAAGTTTGTCCCATGATGGCCTCCATAGGATGTCCCATGATGTCCCCCATTGGATGTCCCTTGGTGTCCTCCATGGGATGTTCCATGATGTGCCCTGTGGGAAGTTCCCCAAGTCATGCTGTCCCCCATGAGTTGTCCCATAGTATCATCCATGGGATGTCCCATGATGTTCCCCATTGGATGTCCTTTGGTGTCCCCCATTGGATGTTCCCCACCCCACGATGTCCCCCATGGGATGTCTCATGGCGTCATCCATGGGATGTCCCTTGGTGTCCCCATAGGATGTTTCTTGGTGTCCCCCATGGGATGTTCCCCACCCCACGATGTTCCCCATGGGTTGTCCCATAGTGTCATCCATGGGATGTCCCATGATGTTCCCCATTGGATGTCCCTTGGTGTCCCCCATTGAATGTCCCTTGATGTTCCCCATTGGGTGTCCCATGGTGTCCCCCGTGGGATATCCTCTGGTGTCCCCCATGGGCTGTCCCATGGTGGCTCCCATGGGATGTTCCCCACCCCACGATGTTCCCCATGGGTTGTCCCATAGTGTCATCCATGGGATGTCCCATGATGTTCCCCATTGGATGTCTCTTGGTGTCCCCCATTGGATGTCCCTTGATGTCTCCCATTAGATATCCCTTGGCTTCCCTATGGGATGTTCCCCACCTCATGATGTCCCACAAGGGATGTCCCATGATGTTCCCCATGGGTGGTCCCATAGTGTCATCCATGGGATGTCCCTTGGTGTCCCCATAGGATGTCTCTTGGTCTCCCCCATTGGATATCTCTTGATGTCCCCCATTGGATGTCCCATGGTGTGCCCCATGGATTGTCCCATGGTGGTCCCCATAGGATGTCCCATGATGTCCCCCATGGGATGTCCCATAGTGTCATCCATGGGATGTCCCTTGGTGTCCCCATAGGATGTCTCTTGGTCTCCCCCATTGGATATCTCTTGATGTCCCCCATTGGATGTCCCATGGTGTGCCCCATGGATTGTCCCATGGTGGTCCCCATAGGATGTCCCATGATGTCCCCCATGGGATGTCCCATGGTGTCATCCATGGGATGTCCCTTGGTGTCCCCATAGGATGTCTCTTGGTGTCCCTCATGGGATGTTCCCCACCCCACAATGTCCCCCATGGGATGTCCTTTGGTGTCCCCCATTGGATGTCTCTTGGTGTCCCCCATGGGTTCTTCCCCACCTCATGATGTCCCCCATGGGATGTCCCATGAAGTCCCCCATTGGATGTCCCTTGATGTCCCCCATGGGTTGTCCCATGGTGGCTCCCATGGGATGTTCCCCACCCCACGATGTTCCTCATGGGTTGTCCCATAGTGTCATCCATGGGATGTCCCATGATGTTCCCCATTGGATGTCTCTTGGTGTCCCCCATTGGATATCTCTTGATGTCCCCCATTGGATGTCCCATGGCAGTCCCCATGGGATGTCCCTTGGTGTCCTCCATTGGATGTCTCTTGGTGTCCTCCATTGGATGTCTCTTGGTGTCCCCCATTGGATGTTCCCCACCCCACGATGTCCCCCATGGGAACCCCGTGCCCTCTGACCCCGCGCCCCCTGACCCCCCCTCCCCCAGATTACCAGTTTGGGATCAAGCTGCTGTCGGCGGCGCCGGGCGGGGAGAGGAAGGTCCTCATCATCTTCAATGCCCCGAGCCCGCAGGACCGGCTGCGCTTCGCCAGCGACCTCCGCGAGTCCGTGGCCGAGGTGCAGGAGATGGAGAAGTACCGCGTGGAGGGTGAGCGGGGCGCTGGGAGCACTGGGAGGTACTGGGATGGGCACTGGGAGCACTTGGGTGGGCACTGGGATGGTTCCTGGGGTCAGCTGGGTGGGGAATGGGGCTGTGGGGGGCACTGGTGGCACTGGGATGGGCACTGGTGGCACTGGGATGGGCACTGGGAGCACTTGGGTGGGCACTAGGACATTCACTGGGGTCAGTTGGATGGGGAATGGGAGCACTGGGGATACTGGGATGGGCACTGGGAGCACTTGGGTGGGCACTGGGATGGTTCTTGGGGCCAACTGGGTGGGGAATGGGGCCGTGGGGGCACTGGTGGCACTGGGATGGGCACTGGGAGCACTTGGGTGGGCACTAGGACATTCCCTGGGGTCAGCTGGATGGGGAATGGGAGCACTGGGAGCACTGGGAAGACTTGAATTGGCACTGGGATGGCTCCTGTGGTAAACTGGGTGAGAAATGGGGGCACTGGAACAGGTAGTGTAGGCACTGGAAGCACTGGGGTGGGAACTGGGGGCACTGGGGCAGTCCCTGGACCACTGGGACTGGCACTGGGAGCACTGGAACTGGCACTGGGAGCACTGGGACTGGCAGTGGGCCACTGGGTCGGGCACTGGAGGAACTGGGACTGGCACTGGGCCACTAGGACAGGTACTGGGGGCACTGGGACTGACACTGGGCCACTGGGACAGGCAGTGGGGGCACTGGAACTGGTAATGGGGGCACTGGGACAGGCAGTGGAGGAAATGGGACTGGCACTGGGCCACTGGGACTGGCACTGGGGGGCACTGGGATGGAAACTGTGGGCACTGGGCCAGGCGGTGGGCCAGTGGGACAGTCACTGGGGGAACTGGGACTGGCACTGGGCCACTGGAACTGGTAATTGGGCCACTGGGACAGGCACTGGGGGGCACTGGGACAGGCAGTGGGCCACTGGGACAGGCACTGGGGGCACTGGGACTGGCAGTGGGGGCACTGGGACAGGCAATGGGCCACTGGGACTGGCACTGGGGGCACTCGGCCAGGCACTGGGGGCACCAAGGTGGTCGGGGGGGTCACTGGGAGCACTGGGATGGCCACCAAGGTGGTCCCCGGGGGCATTCCGACGGGCACTGGGCCCGCTGGGAGGGCACTGGGCTGACTGGGGCCGCCGTGTCCCCCCCCCCGCAGCCGAGCTGGAGAAGCAGAAGGGGGGTGGCGGGGCCGCGGGGCGGGGGCCCCCCCCCGAGAAGCCCTCAACGGCCTCAGCCGCAGCAGCCTGGAGGAGGCCTTCGGGCCGGGGGAGGGGCTCAAGCGCAGCGCCCTGAGCAGCTCCCTGCGGGACCTCTCCGACGGCGGGTGAGGGGGGCCCGGGGGGGCCATGGGAGGGGGCTGGGGGGGGCCCTGGGAGGGCATTTGGGGTGCCCGGAGCAGGGGGGTTGGGGTCCCCTGGGGCATTATGGTACCTTGGGTGGGCAACTGGGGTGCCCTGGGGTGTTTGGGGGTCCCTGGGGAGCAATTGGGGTCCTCTGGGAGGGCATTTGGGGTGCCCTGGGGCGATTTGGGGGCCTCTGGGGGGGCTTAGGGTCCACTGGGAGGGCATTTGGTGTGCCCAGGGCAGGGGGTTGGGGTCCCCCTGGGCATTTTGGGGTTCCCTTGGGGGCCCCTGGGGTTCCCTGGGAGGGCATTTGGGGTGCACTGGGGGGCAGTTGGGGTCCCCCCGGGAGGTGCTGGGGTCCCCCGGGAAGGGTCACACCAGGGACACCCCCCCCCCCACTGCCCCCCCAAACTGTCGTCCCCCCCCCCCCCCCCCCCCAGGCAAGCGGGGCCGGCGCAACAGCGTGGGGTCCCTGGACAGCACCATCGAGGTGAGTGGGAGGGGCCCCGACAGGCCCCGCCCCCGTCAGGCCCCGCCCCCTTCAAACCCCACCCCCCTCTGTTTCCTAGTGCCCCTCTGCTCTGGGGGAAGGGGGCGGAGCTTGCTGGAGGGGCAGGGCTTGGGCATGCAGGGGTGGGGCTTGTCCACAAGGGGCGTGGCTGGGCCTGGGGGCGGGGGCTTTCCCGGGGAAGGGGCGGGGCTTTCCCTGAACTGGCAATGGGGGAGGGCGTTGCATCAGGGGGTGGGGCCATCCCAGGGAAAGGGAGGAGCCCCGAGGCCCCATCCACCAATGAGAAAGAGAAGCTGAAGCTGGGGGGGGCGGGGCTTCTTTGCAAAGACCATGTGACCTGGCACCGGGGGAGGGGGAGGGGCCTGTCCCCATTCTCCACCAATGGGTGGGGGAAGGCAGGTGCCAAGGGGCGGGGCTCAAAGCCCAGGGGCGGGGCTGGTGCTAGGGGGCGGGGCTTACAGCCCAGGGGCGGGGCTGGTGCTAGGGGGGCGGGGCTTTGGGTCTCAGAGCCCAGGGGCGGGGCTGGCGCTAGGGGGCGGGGCTTTGGGTCTCACAGCCCAGGGGCGGAGCTGGCCCTAGGGGGCGTGGCTTTTCCAGGGAGAGGGCGGGGCTCTCTCTAAGGGGCGGGGATTATCGGGGGGGGGGGCTCTAGGCTCCCTGATTGCCACCAATGGGCCAAGGCCTGGCTGGGGGGGGAGGTGTGGTCTGACAGGAGAGTGGGCGTGGCCCATCCGTGCTGACCCCGCCCCCCATCCCGCAGGGCTCCATCATCAGCAGCCCCCGGCCGCAGGCTCGGGGTCCCCCGGGGGGGCCGGGGGGGGCCCCGGAGGGCTACAAACCCCCCCCCCGCCCCGTCTCCAACTCCTCCTCCTTCTTGGGATCCCTCTTCGGCAGCCGGAGGGGCAAAGGCCCCCCCGGCCCCCCAGCCGGCGCCGGGGGTCCCGCCTCGGCTTCGGCCTCCTCATCCTCGGCTTCGTCCTCCCATCACCATCACCCCCCCCCCCGCCGGGCCCCCCCCCGGCCCCCGAGGGCCCCTCCAAGCTCCAGGCCCTCCACGCTCAGTACTGCCACGGGGCAGGGGGGGAGAGGGGGGGCCGGGGGGGGGGGGGGCGGGGGTGGGGGGGGACCCGGCCCCCCCCCTCCTCCCCCGCCTTACCCCCAACAGCCCCCCCCTCCCGCTCGCCCCGCGCCCCCCCCCGCCTCTCCCCGCCATCGCCGCCGGAGCCCCCCCCCGCTTCCACGGGGGACCCCAACCCCCTCTGTCAGCCCCCCCCCAACAACACGGCCCCCCCGGCGGGGGGTTCCCCCCCCCGCACCCCCATTACACCCTACACCGGCCCGGCAAAAGGGGGGGGGGCCCCCCCGGGACCCCCCCGCCAGCCCCTTTCCCCCCCTGCCCCTCTACAGCCCCGCGCCCCCCCCACCACGGCCTGCCCCACGCGTACCCCCCCGGCCCCCCGCCCCCTCACCACCACCCCCCCGCCCCCCCCCACCGCCGCCGCCAAACACTTCGTTTTCGGCGGGGGGGGTCCGGTCGGGGGGGCTCTGCGGGGCGGGGGGGCTCCACCCCCGCCCCATCACCACCACCACCACCATCACCACCACCACCCCCCCGCCCCCCCCATTCCCCCATCCCCCCCCCACCCTTCTTACCCGCCTTTGCCCCCCCCTTCCCCCCACACCCCCCTCAGCCCCCACTCCCCCGCCGGCCCCACCTCGCCCCTGGCCCAAGCCGGGCAGGGCCCCCCCAAACCCAAGGGGGGGAACCGCATCAGCACCGTGGTCTGACACCCCCCCCCCCCCCCCCGGGCAGAGAACGGACACAACTCATGGCAGCGATGGACGGCGCCGGCATGGTTATTTTTCTAACCCCCCCCCATTTTTTTCCCCTCCCCCTCCCCAACCCCCTTGCACGTGGCTCGTGTTTGGCTGCTCGCGCCTCACCCCCCCCCCCCCATTAAGGTGGGGGCACCTCTGGGTGCCCCCTCCCTCCTTTATCGCCATCCCGGGGGTCCGGCAGCGAGGATAGCCCCCCCCCCCCCCCCCCCCCCCCCCCGGCTCAGGCTGAATGTCACATGGCACTTTAACCCCCCCCCCTCCCCACCCCCCACCCATCCTTAGCCCCCCCCTCCCCAGCTCCGGACGCTCGCGGGGGGGTGGGGGGTGGGGGGGGGCACCCCAGGCGTCCGGGCCCGCATGCGCCCGCGCCGGGCGCTGTATATAAGAGACTGTATATTTGATGCTTCATAAACCGGCCGGCCTTTGGCGTGTCACCCGCCTGCGCCCCGTTATTTGGGGGGGGGGGGACACACGGGACAGGCACCTATAGGGGGCTATAGGAGCCGGGGGGGTGGAGGTGTAGGGGCTGGGGGGGGCTTTAAGGGCCGTAGGGAGATGTGGGGGGGGGGGGGTAGAGAGGGGTTGTGGTGGGAGGCGGAGGGGTTTGGGGGGTGTAGGGGGCTGGGGCTATAGGGGAGTGGGGATATAGGGGTCTGGGGGTATAGGGGACTGGGTAGGGACCCTGGGGCTATAGGGGTTTGGGTCTATAGGGGCCATACTGGGGACCCTGGGGCTATAGGGGACTGGGGCTATAGGGGGCTGGGTCTATAGGGCACTGGGGCTATAGGGGCCATAATAGGGACCCTGGGGGCTATAGAGGGCTGGGGTTATAGGAGTCTGGGTCTATAGGGCACTGGGGGCTATAGGGGCCATAATAGGGACCCTGGGGGCTATAGGGGAGTGAGGCTATAGGGGCCTGGGAGCTATAGGGGCCATAATAGGGACCCTGGGGCTATAGGGAGATGGGAGCTATAGGGGACTGGGAGCTATAGAGGCCATACTGGGGGGCCTGGGAGCTATAGGGGCCATAATAGGGACCATGGGGCTATAGGGGTCTGGGGCTATAGGGGCCATAATAGGGACCCTGGGGCTATAGGGAGATGGGAGCTATAGGGGCCATAATAGAGACCCTGGGGCTATAGGGGCCATAATAGAGACCCTGGGGCTATAGGGGCCATAATGGGGACCTTGGGGGCTGCAGGTGCCATAATAGAGACCCTGGGGCTATAGGGGCCTGGGAGCTATAGGGGCCACGATGGGGACCCTGGGGTCTACAGGCGCCGCTGAATGAGGCGGGGCCCCCCTTAGCCCCGCCCCCGAGGGCGGTGCTCGCCGCGACCCCGCCCCGCCCCGTTCCCCCCCCCAGCGGGCGGCGCATGCGCGCTGCGCTCCTTTAAACGTGCGCAAGAAGCCCCGTCTCCTCCGCTGACCCAACCGCGGAGGCGAGGCGGCGGCGAGGATCCCTCCGCCGCGTCGAGGGGGCGGAGCCTGCGGGACTATTTTCCCCTCCGGCCGCGCCGCCTCCCCCGCGGACCGCGGGGATTGGGGTGTCGGGGTGGGGGCGGGGGGGACACCCGCGACGTTTTCTCGCGCTCGCAGCCGGTCGCGGCTACGCCCCCGCGCTCATCCCCGCACCCACCCGCGGCGGAAGGAGACGGCTCCCGTGAGGAGAGCCGCAGAACAACCCCGAGCGCGGCGTGCGCTCCCGCGCATGCGCAGTGTGCCCGGGAGGAGGGGGGGGAACGATAGGAGGAGGGAATCCAAGATGGCGGCGGCGGCCCGAGGGCCGGGGGGACCGGGCAGGCCTCGGGCTTGAGGCGGGCGGATCGCGGGGCGACCGGGGGCCGTTCGGCGGGGTCGGGGGGTTGCGGGGGGATCCCCGGAGGCAACCGAGCTCTTCTCGTTTTCTCCCCCCCCCCTCCTTTCCCCGGGGTTTGGGGAGGGGGGGGGCGGCCCGCGGGCCTGTGAGGGGGCGGCCCCAGGGCCTGTGAGGGAGGAGGCGGCGGCGGCGGCGGGGCCTCCATGGCCCCCTGAGGGGGTTCCCCCCGCGGGTTCCCCTTTGCCGGGCGGGGGAAAAAGGATGGAAGAAGGGGAGCAGCAACGCGGAGGGGGCGGTTGGGTCGAGTGGGGGCCATCCCCGGGGGGGGTCCCCGCCTTGGGGCACCCCCCCACCCCCGGAAGGGGACGACGAGGCCAAGGGGGGCCGAGGAGGGGAATGGGGGGGGGACGGAGCCCACCGGTGACTCCGTTCCCAGCCGGTCGGCTGCCGCCGGCCCCCCCCCAGTTAAACCCGCGGGGGAGGAGAAGGCCTCGGCGACCCCCCGGCCCCCCAAAGCCGTCGGGGAAGCGAGGGGGAAAGGCGGGGGGGGGACTGGTAAAGCACCCGGTGGGCGACCCCCGGGCGAGGAACGAAGCCCCCGCAAAACCCCCGAAGAACGGGGAACCCGGAGCGGGGATCGCCCGGGTGCCGAGGACAAGGCCCGGAGACCCTTCGGGGGTCCCCGCAGCGGGGGGGAAACCCCTCGGGGTCCCCCCGCCGGTGGGGAGCAACGCGGGGAGTGGGGGTCGCCTTGGTTAGCGGTGACCGGTGAACTGGAACCCCCCGAAGATTTTTTACCCCCCCCCGAATGCCCGGTCTTCGAGCCCAGCTGGGCCGAATTCAGCGACCCCTTGGGTTACATCGCCAAGATCCGCCCCATCGCCGAGAAGAGCGGCATCTGCAAGATCCGACCCCCGGCTGTGAGTGTGGAAAGGGGGGGGCCCCGGGGGGGAGCTAAGGGGGGGGTGGGGGGGGGGCTCTGTCCCACGGCGGCGAGCGGCTCTCGGGGCTGTGGGGTTGGGATTTGGGAGGGGGTAGGTGCCCCCCGGGGGTTTAACTGCCCCCCTGTGGGGGGTTATCTTCCCATTTAGGGGGGCTAACTGCCCCCCGTGGGGGGTTATCTTCCCATTTGGGGGGGCTAACTGCCCCCCGTGGGGGGTTATCTTCCCATCTGGGGGGGCTAACTGCCCCCCCGTGGGGGGTTATCTTCCCATCTGGGGGGGCTAACTGCCCCCCGTGGGGGGTTATCTTCCCATCTGGGGGGGCTGACTGCCCCCCGTGGGCCGGTATCTTCCCATTTAGGGGGGGGCTAACTGCCTTCGTGGGGGGGTATCTTCCCATTTAGGGGGGGTAAGTGCCCCCCACTTTGGGGATATCTTCCCATTCAGGGGGTGTAACTGCCCCACATGGGGGTATCTTCCCATTTTGGGGGGGGGGTGACTGCCCCCATGAGGAGTTATCTTCCCATTTGGGGTGTAAATGCCCCCCATTGGTGGTATCTTCTCATTTGGGGGGGTAATTGCCCCCATGAGGGGGTATTTTCCCGTTGGGGGGGTAATTGCCCCCCACTTCAGGGTATTCTCCCATTTAGGTGGGGGTAACTACCCCCTATGGGAGGGTAACTGCCCCCATGTGGGGTATCTTCCAATTTAGGGGGGGGTAATTGCCTCCATGGGGGAGGTGTTTTCCCCTTTTAGGGATGTTAAGTGCCCCCACTTTTGGGGTAATTTCCTATTTAGGGGAGTTAATTGCCCCCTTGGGTGGGGCAACTTTCTATTTAGAGGGGTTAATTGCCCCTCCCGGGGGGGGTACCTTCTCATTTAAGGGGGTTAATTGCTCTCTTGGGGGGGGGGATGTTTTCCCATTTGGGGGAGTTAATTACTCCCCTGGGGGGGGGAGAACTTTCCGCTTGGGGGTGTAAGTGCCCCCGTGGGGGGGTTCTTCCCATTTAAGAAGTTTAATTGCCCCCCCACGGGTAGGGGTATTTTCTTAGGGGGGTTCAGTGCCCCCCTAAACCCCTCCCCCCCCGGTAAATACCCCCAACTCCTGCTGTGTTGTGGGGGTAAATACCTACTTGGGGGGGGTAAATACCCCCAAGAGTGCTATGTGGGGGAGGGATACCCACCGGGGGGGGGGGGGGGGGGGGTGAATAACCCCGCGTGGGGGGAAGTAACCCCGGGTGGGAGGGAATAACCCCGGGGGGGGGGTAAATACCGGCCTGGTTTGGGGTAAATATGTGGGGTATGGGATCCGTATCTGCTCGGCTGGGGGGTAAATACCCCCACGGCTTTGAGGGGGGGGGAAATGGTCCCCCTCACACGTGGGGCAGACCAGGGGGGTCCCAGCTGGGGGTGGATTTTGGGGGGCACTGCGTGGTCTGGACCGCTGGGGGGGGGGCAAGGGCCTCCCCCCCTTCCCCCCCCCGGCCTTATGCTGGCTTTGGGGGGGGGGATGAGCTGACCCCCAGGAATTTGGGGTACCCCATGGGGACTTGGGGGGGGTCCTACGTGTGTGTCGTGTGTCCCCCCCCTCCACGCCGGCCCTCACAACAACAACAGTGACACGGCCAATATGGCTGCCACCGCCGAGCCTTTGTCTGGCGAGCGGCGGGGGGGGCCCGGCCGGAGCCCGCTGGGGGGGTCCCCAGGTCGGGCAGCGCCCCTTGAAGCTGGGGGGGGGTCCCTGGAAGGGCAGGGGGGCAAAGGGGGTGTTCAACCCTCCCCCTCCCCCCCCTCTGCTTTCCACTTTCTCTTCGCGGCCTCGGTTCCTGTTTTTGGGGGGGGTTGCGTGGTGTCCCCACCGAGGGGGGGGGCCCTTTGTCCCCTTTCCCAGTTTGGGGGTGCCCCGGCGCCTGGTTTTGGGGGGGGACACACGCGGAGGCCGATCCGGTGTCCCCCCCCTTGGCGAGGTGGAGAACGGCTTCCGGGGAGGGCCGGGCTCGGCCGCGTCGGCGTCACCGGCTTCCCCCCCTTCCCCCTCCCAGCGTGGGGTGCACGCCGTGGGGCTGCCCCCCTGCCTGTGTAGGAGTTGGGGGGCTGGGGGGGGCCATCGCTGCTCACCCCCCCCCCAATTCCCCCCCCGGTGTCTCCCCAGGACTGGCAGCCCCCCTTTGCCGTGGAGGTGGACAACTTCAGGTTCACCCCCCGCATCCAGCGCCTCAACGAGCTGGAGGTGAGGAGCGGGGGGGGGGGGATCCCCTCTTTTCCCTCTCCCCCCACTGATTTTGGGGCGCGCTCAGGACTCGCCCCCCCTATTTTCGGACCCCCCCCCCATCCCGTTCGGCAGGCGCAGACCCGGGAAGCTGAACTACCTGGACCAGATCGCCAAGTTCTGGGAAATCCAAGGCTCCTCGCTCAAAATCCCCAACGTCGAGCGGCGCATCCTCGACCTCTACAGCCTCAGCAAGGTCTGGGGGGGGGGGGATTATCAATATGGGGGGGCTCTGGCTTTGGGGGTGCTTCATGACCCCCCCCTCGCAGGTGGTGATGGAGGAAGGGGGGTACGAGGCCATCTGCAAAGACCGGCGGTGGGCTCGCGTGGCCCAGCGCCTCGCGTACCCCTCGGGGAAGAACATCGGCTCGCTCCTGCGCGCCCACTACGAGCGCATCATCTACCCCTACGAGATGTACCAGTCGGGGGCCAACCTGGTGGTGAGAAAATGGGGTTCAGGGGGGTAAACAAAGCGGGGGTTCGGGGGGGACAGCCCGCGCTGAGGGTCTCTTCCCTTCAGCAGTGCAACACGCGGCCTTTCGAGAGCGAGGAGAAGGACCGGGAGTACAAACCCCACAGCATCCCGCTCCGCCAGTCCGTCCAGCCCTCCAAGTTCAACAGCTACGGCCGGCGGGCGAAACGCTTGCAGCAGGAGGTGAACGACCCCCCCCCCCACGACCCCCTCGTGATTTGAGGGACCCCCTCCCCACCCTGAACTCTCCCACCCCGCAGCCGGAGCCGACGGAGGAAGACATCGAGAAAAACCCGGAGCTGAAGAAGCTGCAGATCTACGGGGCCGGCCCCAAAATGCTGGGCTTGGGCTTGGTGGCCAAAGACAAGACACTGCGGAAGAAAGGTAAAGGGGGGGGGAACTCGACTTGGGGGGGCGCGGGGAGGTGGCTGTGACCCCCCATACCCCAGAATCCTTCCCCCCCAGCGCAGAATCCTTCCCCTTCCCACCCTGAAGTCCTTCCCCCCCCTCCCCCGCTCCGGAATCCTTTTGCCCCCGCCCCCCCCCCCCCCCCTTACCCCGGAATCCTTCTCCCTTACCCCAGAATCCCCCCCCCACCCCAAAATCCTTACCCCTTACCCCAGAATCCTTACCCTGAAATCCCGACCCCCCCGACCCCCGAATCCCCCCCCCACCCCAGAATGCCCCCCTTTACCTCAGAATCCTCCCCACCCTGAAATCTTTTCCCCCTTACCCCAGAATCCCCCCCCCACCCCGGAATCCTTCCTCCTTACCCCAGAATCCTTACCCTGAAATCCCTCCCTGCCCCCCCACCCTGAAATCCCCACCCCAGAATCCCCCCCCTTACCCCAGAACTCCCCCCCCGAAATCTTTTCCCTCTTACCCCAGAATCCCCCCCACCCTGAAATTTTTCCCCCTTACTCCAGAATCCCCCTTACCCCAGAATCTTTCCCCCCACCCCAGAGTGCTTCCCCCCCCTTACCCCAGAACCCCTCCCCACCCCGAAATCCTTCCCCCTTACCCCAGAATCCCCCCCACCCCAGAATCCTTCCCCCCACCCCAGAGTGCTTTCCCCCCTCCTTACCCCAGAATCCCCCCCCACCCTGAAATCCTTCCCCCTTACCCCAGAATCCCCCCCACCCCGAAATCCTTCCCCCTTACCCCAGAATCTTTCCCCCCACCCCAGAGTGCTTCCCCCCCCCCTTACCCCAGAACCCCCCCCCCCACCCCGAAATCCTTCCCCCCCGCAGACAAAGAGGGCCTGGAGTGCCCCCCCACGGTGGTGGTGAAGGAGGAGCCGGCGGGCGCCGAGGCCAAGGCCGAGCCACTGTCCCCCCGCGCCTACGCGGAGGCGAGAGAGGAGCTGCGGCACAGCCCCGAGCCCTGCACCAAGATGACCATGCGCCTGCGCCGCAGCCACAGCCAATTCGTAAGCGCGCCGCGGGGCGAGGCCGCGCCGTGGGGCAGAACCCCCCCCCCTAAAAACCCTTTTCTTCCCCCCCCCCCGGCCAGGTGGATTCGTACATCTGCCGGATCTGCTCGCGGGGGGACGAGGACGACAAGCTGCTGCTCTGCGACGGCTGCGACGACAACTACCACATCTTCTGCCTGCTGCCGCCCCTGCCCGAGATCCCCAAGGGCATCTGGCGCTGCCCCAAATGCGTCATGGCGGTGAGGGGGGGCTGGGGGGGGGCCGGACGCGGGGGGGACCCCGCTCTCCCAGCCCAGGCACCCGCGGAGCGCCCTGCGCCCTCCGGTTCGCTGCACGGCCCAGCTAGGAGCCCCCCGCCCCATCTCGGCTGGCTGCGGGGCTGGGGACCCCCCGAAAGCGTGTCTGTGGGGCTGGGGACCCCCCCAGAATCCTGTCTGCGGGGCTGGGGACCCCCCCAAAATCCTGTCTGCGGGGCTGGGGACCCCCCCAGAAGCATGTCTGTGGGGCTGGGGACCCCCCGAAAGCGTGTCTGTGGGGCTGGGGACCCCCGGAAAGCGTGTCTGCGGGGCTGGGGACCCCCCCAAAAGTGTGTCTGTGGGGCTGGGGACCCCCCCAAAATCCTGTCTGCGGGGCTGGGGACCCCCCCAAAATCCTGTCTGCGGGGCTGGGGACCCCCCGAAATCCTGTCTGCGGGGCTGGGGACCCCCCCAAAATCCTGTCTGCGGGGCTGGGGACCCCCCCAAAATCCTGTCTGCGGGGCTGGGGACCCCCCGAAATCCTGTCTGTGGGGCTGGGGACCCCCCGAAATCCTGTCTGTGGGGCTGGGGACCCCCCGAAAGCGTGTCTGTGGGGCTGGGGACCCCCCAAAAGCGTGTCTGTGGGGCTGGGGACCCCCCCAAAACCATGTCTGCGGGGCTGGGGACCCCCCCGAAAGCGTGTCTGCAGGGCTGGGGACCCCCCAAAAGCATGTCTGCAGGGCTGGGGACCCCCCGAAACCATGTCTGAGGGGCTGGGGACCCCCAAAACCATGTCTGAGGGGCTGGGGACCCCCCAGAAGCATGTCTGTGGGGCTGGGGACCCCCCGAAAGCGTGTCTGCGGGGCTGGGGACCCCCCCGAAATCCTGTCTGCGGGGCTGGGGACCCCCCCAGAAGCATGTCTGCGGGGCTGGGGACCCCCCGAAAGCATGTCTGCGGGGCTGGGGACCCCCCGAAAGCATGTCTGTGGGGCTGGGGACCCCCCCAGAAGCATGTCTGCGGGGCTGGGGACCCCCCGAAAGCGTGTCTGCAGGGCTGGGGACCCCCTAAAAGCATGTCTGAGGGGCTGGGGACCCCCCGAAACCATGTCTGCAGGGCTGGGGACCCCCCAGAAAGCATGTCTGTGGGGCTGGGGACCCCCCGAATCGCAGCCAGGCCTGACTGTGGGGCTGGGGACCCCCTGAAAATGATTTCTGAGAGGCTGGGGCCCCCCCCAGAATCCTGTCTGTAGGGCTAGGGACCCCAAACTCAACATCCCATCCTGTCTGAGGGGCTGGGGACCCCCCAAAACCATGTCTGAGGGGCTGGGGACCCCCCGAAAGCGTGTCTGTGGGGCTGGGGACCCCCCGAAAGCATGTCTGTGGGGCTGGGGACCCCCCGAAATCCTGTCTGTGGGGCTGGGGACCCCCCCAAAACCATGTCTGCGGGGCTGGGGACCCCCCCGAAAGCGTGTCTGCGGGGCTGGGGACCCCCCGAAAGCACGTCTGTGGGGCTGGGGACCCCCCGAAATCCTGTCTGCGGGGCTGGGGACCCCCCGAAAGCGTGTCTGAGGGGCTGGGGACCCCCCGAAAGCACGTCTGTGGGGCTGGGGACCCCCAAAAGCATGTCTGTGGGGCTGGGGACCCCCCGAAAGCATGTCTGTGGGGCTGGGGACCCCCCAAAACCATGTCTGCGGGGCTGGGGACCCCCCCGAAAGCGTGTCTGTGGGGCTGGGGACCCCCCCAAAATCCTGTCTGCGGGGCTGGGGACCCCCCGAAAGCATGTCTGCGGGGCTGGGGACCCCCCTGAAATCATGTCTGCGGGGCTGGGGACCCCAAACTCAACATCACATCCTGTCTGTGGGGCTGGGGACCCCCCAGAAGCATGTCTGAGGGGTCAGGGACCCCCCCAAATTCAGGTCTGTAGGGCTAGGGACCCCAAACTCAACATCCTATCCTATCTGTGGGGCTGGGGACCCACCAAAATCTTGTCTGTGGGGTCAGGGACCCCCCCCAAAATCTTGTCTGTGGGACTGAGGACTCCCCAGCTCAATACCTTATCCCATCTGTGGGGCTGGGGACCCCCCAAAATCATGTTTGTGGGGCTGAGGACCCCCCAACTCAATGCCCTATCCCTTCCATGGGTTTGGGGACCCCCCAAAATCATGCCTGTGGGGCTGGGGACCCCCACCCTGACCCCCTGCCCCCCATCCCTCTCTCCCAGGAGTGCAAGCGGCCGCCGGAGGCCTTCGGCTTCGAGCAGGCGACGCGGGAATACACCCTGCAGAGCTTCGGGGAGATGGCCGACTCCTTCAAAGCCGACTACTTCAACATGCCCGTCCACGTGAGTGCCCCGGGGACCCCCGCGAGCCCCCCCCGAGTCCCTGACGTCCCCACACACGCTGTCCCCCCCCCCCCAGATGGTCCCCACGGAGCTGGTGGAGAAGGAGTTCTGGCGGCTGGTGAACAGCATCGAGGAGGACGTGACGGTGGAGTACGGCGCCGACATCCACTCCAAGGAGTTCGGCAGCGGCTTCCCCATCAGCGACGGCAAACGGAAGCTCTCGCCGGAGGAGGAGGTGAGGGAGACCCCCCCTCAAGTCCCCAACCCGGCGGGGGTGTCACCGTCCCCCGGGGCGGGGGTTGACGCCGTCTGTCCGTCCGTCCCGCGTAGGAGTACGCCGGCAGCGGTTGGAACCTGAACGTGATGCCGGTGCTGAAGCAGTCGGTGCTGTGCCACATCAACGCCGACATCTCGGGGATGAAGGTGCCCTGGCTCTACGTGGGGATGGTCTTCTCCGCCTTCTGCTGGCACATCGAGGACCACTGGAGCTACTCCATCAACTACCTCCACTGGTGGGGGGGCTTTGGGGGGGCAGGGGTGATGCTGGGAGGTGGAAGGAGAGGTTTTGGGGTGTCCCTGACCTTGTACCCCCACCCAGGGACAAGCTAATGATGGGGTATGGAGCGTGAGGAGGTTTTTGGGGTGCCCCAACAGTGTCCTTCCATCCAGGGACAAGTTAAGGATGGGTTATGGCATGCAAGGAGGTTTTTGGGGTGCCCTTGATCTCGTACCCTCACCCAGGGACAAGCTAAGGGTGGGGTATGGAGCGTGAGGAGTTTTTTGGGGTGCTCCTGACCACGTCCCCCCACCCAGGGATGAGCTAATGATGGGGTATGGAGCATGAGGAGGTTTTTGGGGTGCCCCAGCCATGTCCCCTTCCATCCAGGGACAAGTTAAGGATGGGGTATGGCATGCAAGAAGGTTTTTGGGGTGCCCTTGATCTCGTGCCCCCACCCAGGGACAAGCTAAGGATGGGGTATGGAGTGTGAGGAGTTTTTTGGGGTGCTCCTGACCACGTCCCCCCACCCAGGGATGAGCTAATGGTGGGGTGTAGTGTGTGGAGATGTTTTTGGGGTGCCCTAATCTTGTTCCCTCACCCACGGACAAGCTAAGGATGGGGTATGGAGCGTGAGGAGGTTTTTGGGGTGCCCCAACAGTGTCCTTCCTACTCAGGGACAAGTTAAGGATGGGTTATGGCATGCAAGGAGGTTTTTGGGGTGCCCTTGATCTCGTACCCCCACCCAGGGACAAGCTAAGGGTGGGGTATGGAGCGTGAGGAGTTTTTTGGGGTGCTCCTGACCACGTCCCCCCACCCAGGGATGAGCTAATGATGGGGTATGGAGCATGAGGAGGTTTTTGGGGTGCCCCGACCACATCCCCCCACCTAGCGACGAGCTAATGATGGGGTGTGGTGTGTGGAGATGTTTTTGGGGTGCCCTAATCTTGCTCCCTCACCCAGGGGCAAGCTAAGGATGGGGTATGGAGCGTGAGGAGGTTTTTGGGGTGCCCTTGATATCGTACCCCCACCTAGGGCAAGTTAATTATGGGCTATGGGGCAGGAGGAGGTTTTTGGGGTGCCCCTGACCACGTCCCCCCACCCAGGGACAAGCTAAGGATGGGGTATGAGGTGAGAGGAGGTTTTTGGGGTGCCCCAACCTCGTCCCCCCATCTGGGAACAAGCAGAAGGTGGGGTGTGGGGCAGGAGGACTTTTTTGGGGTGCCCCAACCATGTCCCCCCACCCAGGAACAAGCTCAAGTTGGTGGTTTGGGGTGCGAGGAGGTTTTTGGGGTCCCCCAACCGTGTCCACCTGCCCAAGCTACGGCACAGGGCGAGAGGAGGTTTTGGGGTGACCCCAAGCCCTGTGTTGGTTGGGGGGAGGCTTTTTGGGGTGCCCCTGACCCCCATTTCTCCCCAGGGGCGAGCCCAAGACGTGGTACGGGGTCCCCTCCTTCGCGGCCGAGCACCTGGAGGAGGTGATGAAGAAGCTGACGCCGGAGCTCTTCGAGAGCCAGCCCGACCTCCTCCACCAGCTCGTCACCCTCATGAACCCCAACACCCTCATGGCCCACGGCGTCCCTGTGAGTCTCGGTCCCCTCAGCACCCCCAAAACTCCGCAGCACCCTTAGCACCCCGAGTTTTCACCGCCCGCCTGGGTTTCAGGTGGTGCGGACCAACCAGTGCGCCGGCGAGTTCGTCATCACCTTCCCCCGCGCCTACCACAGCGGCTTCAACCAGGGTTACAACTTCGCCGAGGCCGTCAACTTCTGCACCGCCGACTGGGTGAGCCCCCCGCGCCCCTCAAATACCGGGGGAACCCCCAAAACCCGGGGGGAGACCCCGCAAAACCTGGGGGGAGAAAGCCAAAGCCTGGGGGAGGGGAGAACCCCCAAAACCCAGGGGGAAACCCCAAAAAACCTGGGGGGAGAAACCCCGAAACCTGTGGAGAAACCCCGAAACCTGTGGAGAAACCCCCAAAACCCTTGGAGAACCTCCAAAACCGAGGGGTAGAACCCAGGGAGACCCCCCAAAACCTGGGTGGAGACCCCCCAAAACCCGGGGGGATCCCCTAAAACCCAGGGAGAAACCCTAAAACCTGGGGGGAGAACCCCCAAAACCCGTGGAGAACCTCCAAAACCTGGGGGGAGAACCCCCCAAAACCCATGGAGAAACCCCCAAAATCCGTGGAGAAACCCCCAGACCTGGGGGGAGACCCCCCCAAAACCTCTGGAGACCCCCCAAAACCCAAGCAGAATGCCCAAAACCTGGGGGGAGAACCCCAAAAACCTGGGGAGAAACCCCAGAACCCGTGGAGAAACCCCCAAAACCTGGGGGGAGAAACCCCCAAAACCGGTGGAGAACCCCCAAAACCCCTGGAGCCTCCCCAAAACCCAGGGAGAAGCCCAAATTTGGGGGGACAAACCCCCAAACACAGGGAGAAACCCCCAAACCTGGGGGTAGAACCCCTGGAGACCCCCCAGAACCTGGGTGCAGACCCCCCAAAACCCCTGGAGAATCCCCAAAACCCAGGGAGGAACCCCAAAACCTGTGGAGATTCTCCAAAACCTGGGGGGAGAAGCCCCGAAACCCATGGAGACCCCCCAAACCTGGGGGGAGAACCCCCCAAACCTGGGGAGAAACCTCCAAACCCGGGGGGAGAATCCCCCAAACCCCAGGCAGACCCCCAGAACCTGGGGGGAGAACCCCCAGAACCTGGGGGGAAAACCCCCAAAACCTGGGGGGAGAAGCTGGGGAGACCCCCCAGAATCTGGGTGGAGACCCCCCAGAACCTCTGGAGAACCCCCAAAACCCGAGGAGAACCCCAAAACCTGTGGAGAACCCCCCAAACCCATGGAGATCCTCGAAAACCTGGGAGGAAAACCCCCAAAACCTGGGGGGAGAAACTGGGGAGACCCCCCAGAATCTGGGTGGAGACCCCCCAGAACCCCTGGAGAACCCCAAAACCTGTGGAGAACCCCCCAAACCCGTGGAGATCCTCGAAAACGTGGGGGGAGAACCCTCCAAACCCCATGGAGAAACCCCCAAAACCCATGGAGAAACCCCTAGACCTGGGGGGAGACCCCCCCAAAACCCCTGGAGACCCCCCAAAACCCAGCGGGAGGCCCCCCAAACCCCGTGGAGAAACCCCCAAAACCCCTGGAGCCCCTCCAAAACCCAAGGAGAACCCCAAATTTGGGCTGGGCGCTGCTCGAACGGGGAGGAGGACGCTTGAGGAGCTCCGCGCTGGGATTTTCATTCGCCGCCGCCGCGGTTTGAGCCGGGGACGCCCGTCTCCATGCCCCGCTGGGTTTTAGGGGTACAGCCTGACCCCCCCAAATTCGGGGGTCGGCCCTGACCCCCGCGCCGTGCCCCGCAGCTGCCCGCCGGCCGGCAGTGCATCGAGCACTACCGCCGCCTCCGCCGCTACTGCGTCTTCTCGCACGAGGAGCTGATCTGCAAGATGGCCGCCTGCCCCGAGAAGCTCGACCTCAACCTGGCCGCCGCCGTCCACAAGGAGATGTTCGTGCTGGTGCAGGAGGAACGCAAGCTCCGCAAAGCCTTGCTGGAAAAGGTCGGGGGGCAAAAAACACCCCTGAAAAAATACAGGGGGGGTGAGGATGGTGGTTTTACGGCCCCCCCCCCCCCCCCCCCCAGGGTATCACGGAGGCGGAGCGGGAGGCGTTTGAGCTGCTGCCCGACGACGAGCGGCAGTGCGACAAGTGCAAGACGACGTGTTTCCTCTCGGCGCTGGCCTGCTACGACTGCCCCCAGTGCCTCGTCTGCCTCTACCACATGGACGACCTCTGCAAGTGCCCCCGCAGCAAGCAGTACCTCAGGTGGCGTGGGGTTCGGGGGTCCCCAGAGCTTTGGGGGGGGGTGGGGGCACGGTGTCGGGGGGATGGGGGGCTTGGGGGGTCCGTAAGAGCCGCTGCGGGTAGGGTTTGGGGGTGCTGGGGGGCTTGGTGTGCCCTTGGGGGAGACAGGGATAGAGTTTGGGGGTGCTGGGGGTCTTGGTGTGCCCTTAGGGGAGACCATGGCTAGGGTTTGGGGGTGCTGGGGGTCCTGGTATACTGGGGGTGGGTGTGGGTGGGATTTTGGGGTGACGTGGGTAGGGTTTGAGGTTGCTGGGGGGCTTGGTGTGCCCCTGGGAGGGTAAACAGGAACAATTTGGGGGTGCTGGGGGTCTTGGTGTGCCCCTGGGGGAGACATACAGGTACAATTTGGGGTGCTGGGGGTCTTGGTGTGCCCTTGGGGGAGACAGGGATAGAGTTTGGGGGTGCTGGGGGTCTTGGTGTGCCACTGGGAGGGACATACAGGTACAATTTGGGGTGCTGGGGGTCTTGGTGGACCCCTGGGGGGACACAGATACAGTTTGGGGGTGCTGGGGGTCGTGGTGTGTCCCTGGGAGGGTAAACAGGAACGATTTGGGGGTGCTGGGGGCCTTGGTGTGCCCCTGGGGGGGGGGGAATGGGAAGAGTTTGGGGGTGCTGGGGGTCTTGCTGTACCCCTGGAGGGGGCACATGGGTAGGGTTTGGGGGTGCTGGGGGGCTTGATGTGCCCCGGGGGGGACAAAAGTATGATTTGGGGGTGCTGGGGGTCTTGGTGTGCCCCTGGGGGGGACATACAGGTACAATTTGGGGTGCTGGGGGTCTTGGTGTGCCCTTGGGGGAGACAGGGATAGAGTTTGGGGGTGCTGCGGGTCTTGGTGAGTCCGTAAGAGCCGCTGTGGGTAGGGTTTGGGGGTGCTGGGGGGCTTGGTGTGCCCCTGGGAGGGTAAACAGGAACGATTTGGGGGTGCTGGGGGTCTTGGTGTGCCCCTGGGGGGGACATACAGGTACAATTTGGGGTGCTGGGGGTCTTGGTGTGCCCTTGGGGGAGACAGGGATAGAGTTTGGGGGTGCTGGGGGGCTTGGTGTGCCCCTGGGAGGGTAAACAGGAACGATTTGGGGGTGCTGGGGGGCTTGGTGTGCCCTTGGGGGGGACATACAGGTACAATTTGGGGTGCTGGGTGTCTTGGTGTGCCCTTGGGGGAGACAGGGATAGAGTTTGGGGGTGCTGGGTGTCTTGGTGTGCCCTTGAGGGGGACATACAGGTACAATTTGGGGTGCTGGGTGTCTTGGTGTGCCCTTGGGGGGGACATACAGGTACAATTTGGGGTGCTGGGGGTCTTGGTGGACCCCTGGGGGGACACAGATACAGTTTGGGGGTGCTGGGGGTCTTGGTGTGCCCCTGGGAGGGTAAACAGGAACGATTTGGGGGTGCTGGGGGCTTGGTGTGCCCTTGGGGGGGGGAATGGGAAGAGTTTGGGGGTGCTGGGGGTCTTGCTGTACCCCTGGAGGGGGCACATGGGTAGGGTTTGGGGGTGCTGGGGGCCTTGTTGTGCCCCTGGGGGGGACATACAGGTACAATTTGGGGGGCTGGGGGTCTTGGTGTGCCCTTGGGGGAGACAGGGATAGAGTTTGGGGGTGCTGGGGGGCTTGGTGTGCCCCAAGGGGAGACCATGGCTAGGGTTTGGGGGTGCTGGGGGTCTTGGTATACTGGGGGGGGTGTGGGTGGGATTTTGGGGTGACGTGGGTAGGGTTTGGGGGTGCTGGGGGTCTTGGTGTACCCCTGGAGGGGGCACATGGGTAGGGTTTGGGGGTGCGGGGGGTCCTGGTATACTGGGGGGGGTGTGGGTGGGATTTTGGGGTGACGTGGGTAGGGTTTGAGGTTGCTGGGGGGCTTGTTGTGCCCCTGGAAGGGTAAACAGGAACGATTTCGGGGTGCTGGGGGTCTTGGTGTGACCTTAGGGGGGACATGGGTAGAATTTGGGGGTGCTGGGGGTCTTGGTGTGCCCCTGGGAGGGGACATGGGTAGGGTTTCGGGGTGCTGGGGGGATTGGTGTGCTCCTGGGAGGGTAAACAGGAACAATTTGGGGTGCTGGGGGGTCTTGGTGTGCCCTTGGGGGAGACAGGGAGAGAGTTTGGGGGTGCTGGGGGTCTTGGTGAGTCCGTAAGAGCCGCTGCGGGTAGGGTTTGGGGGTGCTGGGGGTCTTGGTGTGCCCTTGGGAAGGTAAACAGGAACGATTTGGGGGTGCTGGGGGCCTTGGTGTGCCCCTGGGGGGACACAGATACAGTTTGGGGGTGCTGGGGGTCGTGGTGTGCCCCTGGGAGGGTAAACAGGAACGATTTGGGGGTGCTGGGGGTCTTGGTGTGCCCTTGGGGGGGGGAAATGGGAAGGGTTTGGGGGTGCTTGGGGGTGCTGGTATACTGGGGGGGGGGTGTGGGTGGGATTTTGGGGTGATGTGGGTAGGGTTTGAGGTTGCTGGGGGGCTTGGTGTACCAAGAGGGGGTGTGTGGGTAGGGTTTGGGGGTGCTGGGGGTCTTGGTGTGCCCCTGGGGGTGACGTGGGTGGGGTTTGGGGGTCTCTTTACCCCCCTTTTTCACACCAGTCAGGGGGAACGTGGCACCCCCCTGCCCCCAGCCGCCCCCCCCCCACCCCGCAAGGCGGCCGCAGCCACCCTTTGCGGCCCCCATTTCCCCTCACCACCCCCTTTGGGGGTCCGCGGGCGCAACCAGGCCCTCCCACCCCCCCCTCAGTGGGGGTGACGGACCCCCCCGACCCCCCCGTGCCCCCCAGGTACCGCTACACGCTGGACGAGCTGCCGGCCATGCTGCACAAGCTGAAGGTGTGCGCCGAGTCCTTCGACACCTGGGCCAACAAAGTCCGCGTCGCGCTGGAGCTGGAGGACGGCCGCAAGCGGAAGTGAGCGGGGGGGGTATTTGGGGGGGGGGGGCTTTGGGGGGGTCTCGGGGTTCGGAGCTGACCCCCCCCGCCCCGTTTGTGCCCCGGTCAGCGCTGGAGGAGCTGCGGGCGCTGGAGTCGGAGGCGCGGGAGCGCAAGTTCCCCGAGAACGAGCTGCTGCACCGGCTGAAGGGCTGCCTGGGGCAGGCCGAGCGCTGCGTCTCCGAGGCGCTGGGGCTCATCAGCTCCCAGGAGACCGGGTGGGTGTCCCCTCCCCCCACCACTGTCCCCGGCGGTGTCCCCGGCAGCTCCGCGTCACCTCCCCGGGTCGCCATCCTGTCCCCTGTGGCCCCCCGGCCACCCCCGTGTTCCCATCCCATCTCCCGTCCTCATCCCATCTCCCATCGCCATCCCGCTCCCTGTGTCCCCCCAGCCACCCTCGAGTCCCCGTCCTGTCCCCAAGGTCCCCATCCTGTCCCCAAGGTCCTCGTCCTGTCCCCCGTGTCCCCCCGGCCACCCCCGTGTCCCCCCGGCCACCCCCGTGTCCCCAAGGTCCCCGTCCTGTCCCCTGTAGCCCCCCGGCCACCCCCATGTCCCCATCCCATCTCCCATCCCCATCCCATCTCCCATCGCCATCCCGCTCCCTGTGTCCCCCCAGCCACCCTCGAGTCCCCATCCTGTCCCCAAGGTCCCCATCCTGTCCCCAAGGTCCTCGTCCTGTCCCCTGTGGCCCCCCGGCCACCCCCGTGTCCCCATCCCGTCTCCTGTCCCCATCCCGCTCCCTGTGTCCCCCCAGCCACCCTCGAGTCCCTGTCCTGTCCCCACTGTCCCCGTCCTGTCCCCAAGGTCACAGTCATGACCCCCATGGACCCCATTTTGTCCCTCGTGTCCCTGTCCTGATCCCCACGGACCTCATTTTGTCCCCCCGTGTCCCCAGCCTGTCCCCAGGGTCACCGTCCTGTCCCCTGTGTCCCCCCGGCCACCCCCATGTCCCCATCCCATCTCCCATCGCCACCCCGCTCCCTGTGTCCCCCCAGCCACCCTTGAGTCCCCGTCCTGTCCCCCCGTGTCCCCATCCTGTCCCCAGGATCACAGTCCTGTCCCCTGTGGACCCCATTTTGTCCCCCCCATGTCCCCGTCCTGGCCTTCATGTCCCTCCAGCCTCCCCCGTGTCCCCGTCCCGTCCCCCACAGACCCCATCCCTCCCCGTGTCCCCGTCCCGTCCCCCGTGTCCCCATCCCATCCCCCTTGACCCCGTTCCGTCCCCCACAGACCCCAGCCACCCCCGTGTCCCCACCCTGTCCCCCACAGACCCCAGCCAGCCCCATGTCCCCATCCCGTCCCCCACGGACCCCATTTTGTCCCCATGGAGCCCGTCGCGTCCCCCACGGACCCTGTCCTGTCCCCCGTGTCCCCGTCCCGCCCCCACAGACCCCATCCCATCCCCCACAGACCCCGTCTCGTCCCCTTGTCCCCGTCCTGTCCCCCGTGTCCCTGTCCCATCCCCCACGGACCCCATCCCCCCCAGTGTCCCCGTCCCGTCCCCCACGGACCCCGTCCCGTCCCCCGTGTCCCCGTCCTGTCCCCCCCGTGTCCCCGTCCCGTCCCCCGTGTCCCCGTCCCGTCCCCCTTGACCCCGTTCCGTCCCCCACGGACCCCAGCCACCCCCGTGTCCCCACCCTGTCCCCCACAGACCCCAGCCACCCCCGTGTCCCCACCCTGTCCCCCACAGACCCCAGCCAGCCCCATGTCCCCGTCCCGTCCCCCACGGACCCTGTCCTGTCCCCCGTGTCCCCGTCCCGCCCCCACAGACCCCATCCCATCCCCCATGGACCCCGTCTCGTCCCCTTGTCCCCGTCCTGTCCCCCGTGTCCCTGTCCCATCCCCCACGGACCCCATCCCCCCCAGTGTCCCCGTCCCGTCCCCCACGGACCCCATTCCGTCCCCCGTGTCCCCGTCCCGTCCCTCCCGTGTCCCCATCCCATCCCCCACGGACCCCGTCTTGTCCCCTTGTCCCCGTCCCCTCCCCCATGTCCCTGTCCCGTCCCCCACAGACCCCAGCCACCCCCGTGTCCCCGTCCCCTCCCCCACAGGCCCCGTCCCATCCCCCACGGACCCCAGCCACCCCCGTGTCCCCGGCCCGGCCCCCACGGACCCCATTTTGTCCCCATGGACCCCATCCCGTCCCCCGTGTCCCCGTCCTGCCCCCACGGACCCCATCCCATCCCCCATGTCCCCGTCCCGTCCCCCCCGGCCCCCAGCCCCCCCGTGCCCCCCCCGCTCACCCCGGCAGTGACCCCCTCTCCCCCCCCCGCGTGCCGGCAGGGTCCCGGCGCTCTCGCTGACGGTGGAGGAGCTCCGGGCCTTCCTGGAGCAGATGAGCCAGCTGCCCTGCGTCATGCACCAGCTCGGCGAGGTCCAGGTGAGCTGGGGGGGGGCCGCCCCCCCACCCCAGTCCCTTTTTGGGGACGCACACGGCGTCACCCGCGCTGTCCCCCCCCCCCCAGGCCTTGCTGGAGCGCGTGGAGGCTTTCCAAGCGGAGGCGCGGGCAGCGCTGGAGTCGGCCCCCCCGGGGCCGGGGGCTCTGCGGGGGCTGCTGGAGCGGGGGGCCCGGCTGGGCGTGGAGGTGCCGGAGAGCCGGCGCTTGGAGCGGCAGCTGGCGCAGGCCGCTTGGCTGGAGGAGGTGACGGCCACCCTGCGGTCCCCGCGCGCCCGCGTGCCCCTCCCCGTCATGAGGGGGCTCATCCAGGCCGGCCGGACCGTCGCCCCCAGCCCGGCCGTCGACGTGGCCATGGCCGAGCTGCAGGAGCTGCTCACCATCGCGCAGCGCTGGGAGGAGAAGGCGCAGATGTGCTTGGAGGCCAGGTCAGGATGCGGCCCCGCGGGCTGGCGGGGGGGGGGGCTGCACCCCAGGGTGTGGGGGGGCCAAATCCCACCGCCCCAGGGTGGGTACGAGGGGCTGGGGCCAAACCTGTAAGCTCCAGGGGGGGGATAGAGGGGCTGGGGGCTGCCCCACGTATCTCTGGGGTGGGTTAGGGGGCTGGGGGCTGCAACACGTATCTCTGGGGGGAAAAAAAGGGGGCTGGGGGCTGCCCCACGTATCTCTAGGGTGGGTTAGGGGGGCTGGGGGGCCGCAACATGTATGTTTGGGGGGAAAAAGAGGGGCTGGGGGCTTCCCCACGTATGTCTAGGGTGGGTTAGGGGGGCTGGGGGCTGCAACAGTTATCTCTGGGGGGGGAGAAAAGGGGCTGGGGGCTGCCCCACATATCTTGGGGGGGGATAGAGGGGCTGGGGGCTGCCCCACGTATCTCTGGGGTGGGTTAGGGGGGCTGGGGGCTGAAACACGTATCTCTGGGGGGGAGAAAAGGGGCTGGGGGCTGCCCCACATATCTTGGGGGGGGGATAGAGGGGCTGGGGGCTGCCCCATGTATCTCTAGGGGGGAAAAAAAGGAGCTGGGGGCTGCCCCACATAGGTCTGGGGAGGGATAGAGGGGCTGGGGGCTGCCCCACGTATCTCTAGGGTGGGTTAGAGGGGCTGGGGGCTGCAACACTTATGTTTGGGGGGAAAAAGAGGGGTTGGGGGCTGCAACACATGTCTAGGGGGGGAAAAAGGGGGTTGGGGGCTGCCCCACGTATCTATAGGGGGGGTTGAGGGGCTGGGGGCTGCCCCCCATGTCTGTAGGGGGGGTTGAGGGGCTGGGGGCTGCCCTCCATGTCTGTGGGGGGGTTTAAATGTTTGGGGCTCGGCTGCCGCTCCCGGGGAAGCCGGGCTGGGACCAGACCCCTGTGGGGATCTGGAGGGGGGGTCTCCGGGATCTGGGGGGGTGGGGAGGGGGTGGAGCAGCCCCCCCTGCCCACGTTCCGACCGCCCCCTCCCCCCGCAGGCAGAAGCACCCCCCGGCCACCTTGGCTGCCATCATCAAAGAGGCGGAGAACATCCCGGCTCTGCTGCCCAACATCCAGGCGCTGAAGGAGGCCCTGGCCAAGGCCCGCGCCTGGATCGCCGACGTCGAGGAGATCCAGGTGCGCTCTGAGACCCCCCCCTCTCCACCCCACGGAGGATTCGGGGGGCTCAGCCCCCCCAAATCTCACCCTGTGGCGGGGGGGGGGTTCCCACCTTGCAGAACGGTGACCACTACCCTGCCTGGACGACCTGGAAGGGTTGGTGGCGGTGGGGCGGGACCTGCCGGTGCGGCTGGAGGAGCTGCGGCAGCTGGAGGTGCAGGTCGGCACCGCGCATTCCTGGCGCGACAAAGCCTCCCGCACCTTCCTGAAGAAGAACTCCTGCTACACGTTGTTGGAGGTGGGTGATAAGGGAGAGCCGTGGGTGTTGTCTGCCTGGACTTCAGCGAGGCTTTGGACACGGTCTCCCATCACATCCTCCTGGGGAAGCTCAGGCAGGGTGGGCTGGAGGAGTGGTCGGTGAGGTGGGTTGAGAACTGGCTGAAGGGCAGAGCTCAGCGGGTGGCATCAGCGGCGCTGAGTCTGGTTGGAGGCCGGGAACCAGTGGTGTCCCCAGGGGTCAGTACTGGGCCCAGTCTTGTTTAACTTCTTCATCAACGACCTGGATGAAGAGTTAGAGTGTACCCTCAGCAAGTTTGCTGATGCCACCAAACTGGGAGGAGTGGTGGACACACCAGCAGGCTGTGCTGCCATCCAGCGTGACCTGGACAGGCTGGAGAGCTGGGCAGAGAGGAACCTGATGAGGTTCAACAAGGGCAAATGCAGGGTCCTGCACCTGGGGAGGAACAACCCCAGGCACCAGTACAGGCTTGGGGCGGCCCTGCTGGAGAGCAGCTCTGCGGAGAGGGACTTGGGAGTGCTGGGGGACGACAGGGTGACCATGAGCCAGCAGCGTGCCCTGGGTGCCAAGAAGGCCAATGGGATCCTGGGGTGCATGAGGAGGAGTGTGGGCAGCAGGGCGAGGGAGGGTCTCCTGCCCCTCTACACTGCCCTGGGGAGGCCCCATCTGCAGTGCTGGGTCCAGTGCTGGGCTCCCCAGTTCAAGAAAGATGAGGAGCTACTGGAGAGAGTCCAGCGGAGGGCTACGAGGATGATGAGGGGACTGGAGCATCTCCCCTACGAGGAGAGGCTGAGGGAGCTGGGCTTGTTCAGCCTGGAGAAGAGAAGGCTGCGAGGGGACCTTCGAAATGCTGATAAGTATCTGCAGGGTGGGGGTCAGGAGGACGGGGCCAGACTCTTCCCAGTGGTGCCCAGCGACAGGACAAGGGGCAACGGGCACAAACTGGAGCAGAGGAAGCTCCAGCTGAACCCGAGGAAGAACTTCTTCCCTCGGAGGGTGCCGGAGCCCTGGCCCAGGCTGCCCAGGGAGGCTGTGGAGTCTCCTTCTCTGGAGATATTCCAGCCCCCCCTGGCCGCGGTGCTGTGCCCCCTGCTCTGGGTGCCCCTGCTTGGGCAGGGGGCTGGGCTGGGGGACCCCCAGAGGGCCCTGCCAACCCCTGCCATGCTGGGAGTCTGTGACAAAGACTGAGGGGGGACACGCGAGGTGGGGGTCCGGCGCTGAGCTGCTTGACCCCCCCCGCCGTAGGTGCTGTGCCCCTGCGCCGACGCCGGCTCCGACAGCAGCAAGCGGCTCAAGTGGCGGCAGGAGCCGGGGCTTTACAAGCTGGACGCCGAGAGCTTGGGGCTGTCGGCGCAGGATCTCCGCGACCCCGGCGCCGTGGTGAGCAAAGAGGGGTTTATTTTTGGGGCGGGGGGGCTCCGCGCACCCCGCATCCCCCCGCACCGCTCACGTTGTCTTTTTATCCCCCCCCCCGCCGTGTCAGATCGTGGCGTTTAAAGAAGGGGAGCAGAAGGAAAAGGAAGGGATGCTCCGGCTCCGCCACGCCAACGCCCAGAAAGCCGCGCCGCCTCTCCCGGGCCCCGGCCCGCCCTCCTGCGTCTGCGGGCAGCCGGCGAGCTCCGGCATGCTGCAGTGCCAGCTCTGCCGGGACTGGTTCCACGGCGCTTGCGTCGCTTGGCCCCGCTTGGGTTCGCAAAAACCTTCTCCGGCTTGGTGGGAGTGGGACGCCAAATTCCTCTGCCCCCTTTGCCAACGCTCCAGGCGTCCTCGCTTGGAAACCATCTTGGCGTTGCTGGTGGCTCTGCAGAAGCTGCCGGTCCGGTTGCCGGAGGGCGAAGCCTTGCAGTGTCTGACCGAGCGAGCCATCACGTGGCAGGATCGGGCCCGGCAGCTCCTCGCCAGCCCCGACGTGGCCGGGCCCTTGGAACGGCTGGCGGCTCTGCGGCATCGCCTGCACGGGGACGGGGCCGGCGCCCTGCGGGAGACCAGCCGCAACGAGCAGACCAAGGTTGGGGGGGCCGGAGGGGGGGAATTGGAGGGGTTGGGGGGGCTTGCTGGGGGGCTGAGGGGGAGGTAGGGGGGTTGTGGGGCGGCCGTTGGGGCGGGGGGAGGTGTGGGGCAGGTGTTGGGGCAGGTAACGGGCTGGAGGAGGTGTGGGGCTTGGTGTGGGGTGGGTATCGGGGCTGGAGGAGGTGTGGGGCTTGATGTGGGGTGGGCATTGGGGCTGGGGGAGGTGTGGGGCTTGATGTGGGGTGGGTATTGGGGCTGGAGGAGGTGTGGGGTATGATGTGGGGTGGGTATCAGGGCTGGAGGAGGTGTGGGGCAGGTGTTGGGGCAGAGGGAGGTGTGGGGCTGGCTATAGGGGCAGGTATCGGGGCCAGGGGAGGTGTGGGGCTTGATGTGGGGTGGGTATTGGGGGCAGGGGAGGTGTGGGGCGGGTAATGGGGGCTGGAGGAGGTGCGGGGCTTGATGTGGGGCAGATATTGGGGCTGCGGGGGTAGAAGGCAGGTAAAAGGGGCAGGAGGAGGTGCGGGGCTTGATGTGGGCAGATATTGGGGCCGGGGGAGGTGTGGGGAAGGTGTTGGGGCAGGTAACTGGGGCTGGAGGAGGTGTGGGGCTTGGTGTTGGGGCAGAGGGAGGTGTGGGGCAGGCTATAGGGGCAGGTGTTGGGGCAGAGGGAGGTGTGGGGCTGGCTATAGGGGCAGGTATTGGGGCCGGGGGAGGTGTGGGGCTTGATGTGGGGTGGCTGTTGGGGGCAGGGGAGGTGTGGGGCAGGTAATGGGGGCTGGAGGAGGTGTGGGGCTTGATGTGGGGCAGGTATTGGGGCCGGGGGAGGTGTGGGGAAGGTGTTGGGGCAGGTAACTGGGGCTGGAGATGTGGGGCTTGATGTGGGGCAGCTGTTGGGGCCAGGGGAGGTGTGGGGCAGGTATTGGGGCAGGGGGTGGGTAATTGGGGCTGGAGGAGGTGTGGGGCTTGATGTGGGGTGAGTATTGGGGCAGGGGAGGGCATAAGGCAGATAAATGGGGCAGGAGGAGGTGTGGGGCTGGCTATGGGGCAGGTATTGGGATGGGGAGGTGTGGGGCTGGCTATGGGGCAGGTAGGGGGGCAGGAGGAGGTGTGGGGCTGGGTGGGGAGCCAGTATAGGAGCTGTAGGGGCAGGTACTGGGGGCAGGGGGAGGTGTGGGGCTGGCTATGGGGTAGGTATTGGGGCTGGGGGAGGTGTGGGGTAGCGCTATGGGGCGGGTATTGGGGCTGGGGGAGGTGTGGGGCAGCGCTGTGGGGTAGGTATTGGGGCTGGGGGAGGTGTGGGGCAGCGCTGTGGGGCGGGTAGTGGGGCTGGGGAGGTGTGGGGCTGGCTATGGGGCGGGTATTGGGGCTGGGGGAGGTGTGGGGCAGCGCTATGGGGCAGGTAGTGGGGCTGGGGGAGGTGTGGGGCTGGCTATGGGGCAGGTATTGGGGCTGGGGGAGGCCGAGCCCCCCCGTAACGCTATTCCCCCCCCCCAAGGTGTCGGTAGAGAACGGGGACGCCCCCAGCCCGGAGAAGAACGGCCCCCTGCCCTCGGGTGAGTGGGGTCTGGGGGGCAGCGGGGGGGGGGTCAGGGCATCCCCTGTGGGTGCGGGGGACGCTGGGATCCACTGGATCCCCCACAGGCCCTGTGGATCCCCCACAGGCCCTATGGATCCTCCGCGATCCCTGTGGATCCCCCGCGGGCCCTATGGAGCCCCTGCCATCCTGGGGAAGGCTGTGGGGCTCCAGGGATCCCGTGTGAGCGCGGAGGGATCCAGTGGATCCCTTGTGAGGACAGGGGGTACTGTGGGACTTCAGGGATCTATAGGGTTCGTATAAGATCCATTGTGAGTACGGGACAATGTGGGGCTCCAGGGATCCTGTATGAGTGCCGAGGGATCCAGTGGATCCCTTGTGAGGACAGGGGGGTGCTGTGGGACTTCAGGGATCTATAGGGTTCATATAAGATTCTGTGTGAGTACAGGGACAACATGGGGTTCCAGGGAATCCCATACAATCCAGTGGATCCCTTGCGAGGACACGGGATGCTGTGGGGCTTCAGGGATCTGTAGGA
>NW_027449023.1:48338-81560 GCF_030867145.1 Opisthocomus hoazin
TCCCCGACCTTTTCCAGCAAGGCTTTGCGGAGCTTGCGTTCCTCCTGCACCAGCACGAACATCTCCTTGTGGACGGCGGCGGCCAGGTTGAGGTCGAGCTTCTCGGGGCAGGCGGCCATCTTGCAGATCAGCTCCTCGTGCGAGAAGACGCAGTAGCGGCGGAGGCGGCGGTAGTGCTCGATGCACTGCCGGCCGGCGGGCAGCTGCGGGGCACGGCGCGGGCGTCAGGGCCGACCCCCGAATTTGGCGGGGGTCAGGCTGTACCCCTAAAACCCAGCGGGGCACGGAGACGGGCGTCCCCGGCTCAAACCGCGGCGGCGGCGAATGAAAATCCCAGCGCGGAGCTCCTCAAGCGTCCTCCTCCCCGTTCGAGCAGCGCCCAGCCCAAATTTGGGGTTCTCCTTGGGTTTTGGAGGGGCTCCAGGGGTTTTGGGGGTTTCTCCACGGGGTTTGGGGGGCCTCCGCTGGGTTTTGGGGGGTCTCCAGGGGTTTTGGGGGTTCTCCCCCAGGTCTGGGGGTTTCTCCATGGGTTTTGGGGGTATCTCCACGGGGTTTGGAGGGTTCTCCCCCCACGTTTTTGAGGATCTCCATGGGTTTGGGGGGTTCTCCACAGGTTTTGGGGTTCTCCTCGGGTTTTGGGGGCTCTCCAGGGGTTCTGGGGGGTTTCCACCCAGATTCTGGGGGGTCTCCCCAGTTTCTCCCCCCAGGTTTTGGGGGTTTTCCTCCCAGGTTTTCGAGGATCTCATGGGTTTGGGGGTTCTCCACAGGTTTTGGGGTTCTCCTCGGGTTTTGGGGGTTCTCCAGAGGTTCTGGGGGGTCTCCACCCAGATTCTGGGGGGTCTCCCAGCTTCTCCCCCCAGGTTTTGGGGGTTTTCCCCCCAGGTTCTGCGGGTTCTCCCCCAGGTTCTGGGGGTCTGCCTGGGGTTTGGGGGATTCTCCCCCAGGTTTTGGAGGATCTCCACGGGTTTTGGGGTTCCTCCCTGGGTTTTGGGGATTCTCCAGGGGTTTTGGGGGGTCTCCACCCAGGTTCTGGGGGGTCTCCAGGGGTTCTACCCCCAGGTTTGGGCGTTTCTCCCTGGGTTTGGGGGTTTGTCCCCCAAATTTGGGGTTCTCCCTGGGTTTTGGGGGGCTCCAGGGGTTTTGGGGGTTCTCACCAGTTTTGGGGGTTCTCCCCACAGGTTTGGGGGGTTCTCCACGGGTTTTGGGGGGTTTCTCCACAGGTTTTGGGGTTTTCCACAGGTTTGGGCGGTTCTTTCCCCAGCTTTGAGGGGTCTACCCGGGTTTGGGGGTTTCTCCCCCCAGGTTCTGGGGGTTCTCCCCCCAGGTTTGGGGCATTCTGCTTGTGTTTTGGGGCGTCTCCAGAGGTTTTGGGGTCTCCCAGGTCTGGGGGTTTCTCCACAGATTTTGGGGTTTCTCCACGGGTTTTGGGGGTTCTCCCCCCAGGTTTTAGGGTTTCTCCCTGGGTTTTCAGGGGATCCCCCCGGGTTTTGGGGGGTCTCCACCCAGGTTTTGGGGGGTCTCCCTGGGTTCTACCCCTCGGTTTTGGAGGTTCTCCAAGGGTTTTGGGGGTTTCTCCACAGGTTTCGGGGTTTCTCCACAGGTTTCAGGGTTTCTCCCCCCAGGTTTTTTGGGGTTTCCCCCTGGGTTTTGGGGGTTCTCCCCTCCCCCAGGCTTTGGTTTTCTCCCCCGGGTTTTGGGGGTTCCCCCGGTATTTGAGGGGCGCGGGGGGCTCACCCAGTCGGCGGTGCAGAAGTTGACGGCCTCGGCGAAGTTGTAACCCTGGTTGAAGCCGCTGTGGTAGGCGCGGGGGAAGGTGATGACGAACTCGCCGGCGCACTGGTTGGTCCGCACCACCTGAAACCCAGGTGGGCGGTGAAAACTCGGGGTGCTAAGGGTGCTGCGGAGTTTTGGGGGTGCTGAGGGGACCGAGACTCACGGGGACGCCGTGGGCCATGAGGGTGTTGGGGTTCATGAGGGTGACGAGCTGGTGGAGGAGGTCGGGCTGGCTCTCGAAGAGCTCCGGCGTCAGCTTCTTCATCACCTCCTCCAGGTGCTCGGCCGCGAAGGAGGGGACCCCGTACCACGTCTTGGGCTCGCCCCTGGGGAGAAACGGGGGTCAGGGGCACCCCAAAAAGCCTCCCCCCAACCAACACAGGGCTTGGGGTCACCCCAAAACCTCCTCTCGCCCTGTGCCGTAGCTTGGGCAGGTGGACACGGTTGGGGGACCCAAAAACCTCCTTGCACCCCAAACCACCAACTTGAGCTTGTTCCTGGGTGGGGGGACATGGTTGGGGCACCCCAAAAAAGTCCTCCTGCCCCACACTCCACCTTCTGCTTGTTCCCAGATGGGGGGACGAGGTTGGGGCACCCCAAAAACCTCCTCTCACCTCATACCCCATCCTTAGCTTGTCCCTGGGTGGGGGACGTGGTCAGGGGGCACCCCAAAAACCTCCTCCTGCCCCATAGCCCATCATTAACTTGCCCTAGGTGGGGGTACGATATCAAGGGCACCCCAAGAACCTCCTCACGCTCCATACCCCATCCTTAGCTTGCCCCTGGGTGAGGAACAAGATTAGGGCACCCCAAAAACATCTCCACACCCCACACCCCACCATTAGCTCGTCCCTAGGTGGGGGGACGTGGTCGGGGCACCCCAAAAACCTCCTCACGCTCCATACCCCATCCTTAGCTTGTCCCTAGGTGGGGGTACGAGATCAAGGGCACCCCGAAAAACCTCCTTGCATGCCATAACCCATCCTTAGCTTGTCCCCGAGTAGGAAGGACACTGTTGGGGCACCCCAAGAACCTCCTCACGCTCCATACCCCATCCTTAGCTTGTCCGTGGGTGAGGGAACAAGATTAGGGCACCCCAAAAACATCTCCACACACCACACCCCACCATTAGCTCATCCCTGGGTGGGGGGACGTGGTCAGGAGCACCCCAAAAAACTCCTCACACTCCATACCCATCCTTAGCTTGTCCCTGGGTGGGGGCACGAGATCAAGGGCACCCCAAAAACCTTCTTGCATGCCATACCCATCCTTAACTTGTCCCTGGATGGAAGGGGACATGGCTGGGGCACCCCAAAAACCTCCTCATGCTCCATACCCCATCATTAGCTCATCCCTGGGTGGGGAGACGTGGTCAGGAGCACCCCAAAAACCTCCTCACGCTCCATACCCCACCTTAGCTTGTCCCTGGGTGGGGGTATGAGATCAAGGGCACCCCAAAAACCTCCTTGCATGCCATAACCCATCCTTAGCTTGTCCCCGAGTAGGAAGGACACTGTTGGGGCACCCCAAGAACCTCCTCACGCTCCATACCCCATCCTTAGCTTGTCCGTGGGTGAGGGAACAAGATTAGGGCACCCCAAAAACATCTCCACACACCACACCCCACCATTAGCTCATCCCTGGGTGGGGGGACGTGGTCAGGAGCACCCCAAAAAAACTCCTCACACTCCATACCCCATCCTTAGCTTGTCCCTGGGTGGGGGCACGAGATCAAGGGCACCCCAAAAACCTTCTTGCATGCCATACCCCATCCTTAACTTGTCCCTGGATGGAAGGGGACATGGCTGGGGCACCCCAAAAACCTCCTCATGCTCCATACCCCATCATTAGCTCATCCCTGGGTGGCGAGAAGTGGTCAGGAGCACCCCAAAAAACTCCTCACGCTCCATACCCCACCCTTAGCTTGTCCCTGGGTGGGGGTACGAGATCAAGGGCACCCCAAAAACCTCCTTGCATGCCATAACCCATCCTTAACTTGTCCCTGAGTAGGAAGGACACTGTTGGGGCACCCCAAAAACCTCCTCACGCTCCATACCCATCATTAGCTCATCCCTGGGTGGGGGGACATGGTCAGGAGCACCCCAAAAAACTCCTCACGCTCCATACCCCACCCTTAGCTTGTCCCTGGGTGGGGGGACAAGGTCAGGGACACCCCAAAACCTCTCCTTCCACCTCCCAGCATCACCCCTGCCCCCCCAAAGCCCCCCCACCAGTGGAGGTAGTTGATGGAGTAGCTCCAGTGGTCCTCGATGTGCCAGCAGAAGGCGGAGAAGACCATCCCCACGTAGAGCCAGGGCCCACCTTCATCCCCGAGATGTCGGCGTTGATGTGGCACAGCACCGACTGCTTCAGCACCGGCATCACGTTCAGGTTCCAACCGCTGCCGCGTACTCCTACGTGGGACGGACGGACAGACGGCGTCAACCCCCGCCCCAGGGGACGGTGACACCCCCGCGGGGTTGGGGACTTGAGGGGGGGTCTCCTCACCTCCTCCTCCGGCGAGAGCTTCCGTTTGCCGTCGCTGATGGGGAAGCCGCTGCCGAACTCCTTGGAGTGGATGTCGGCGCCGTACTCCACCGTCACGTCCTCCTCGATGCTGTTCACCAGCCGCCAGAACTCCTTCTCCACCAGCTCCGTGGGGACCATCTGGGGGGGGGGAACAGCGTGTGTGGGGACGTCAGGGACTCGGGGGGGGCCCGCAGGGGTCCCCGGGGCACTCACGTGGACGGGCATGTTGAAGTAGTCGGCTTTGAAGGAGTCGGCATCTCCCCGAAGCTCTGCAGGGTGTATTCCCGCGTCGCCTGCTCGAAACCGAAGGCCTCCGGCGGGCCGCTTGCACTCCTGGGAGAGAGGGATGGGGGGCAGGGGGTCATGGTGGGGGTCCCAGCCCCACAGGCATGATTCTGGGGGTCCCCAAACCCATGGAAGGGATAGAGCATTGAGTTGGGGGGTCCTCAGCCCCACAAACATGATTTTGGGGGGTCCCCAGCCCCACAGATGGGATAAGGTATTGAGCTGGGGAGTCCTCAGTCCCACAGACAAGATTTTGGGGGGGGTCCCTGACCCCACAGACAAGATTTTGGTGGGTCCCCAGCCCCACAGATAGGATAGGATGTTGAGTTTGGGGTCCCTAGCCCTACAGACCTGAATTTGGGGGGGTCCCTGACCCCTCAGACATGCTTCTGGGGGGTCCCCAGCCCCACAGACAGGATGTGATGTTGAGTTTGGGGTCCCCAGCCCCGCAGACATGATTTCAGGGGGGTCCCCAGCCCCGCAGACATGCTTTCGGGGGGTCCCCAGCCCCGCAGACAGGATTTTGGGGGGGTCCCCAGCCCCACACACACGCTTTCGGGGGGGGTCCCCAGCCCCGCAGACATGGTTTTGGGGGGTCCCCAGCCCCACAGACATGCTTTCGGGGGGTCCCCAGCCCCACAGACATGCTTTTGGGGGTCCCCAGCCCCACAGACGTGCTTTCGGGGGGTCCCCAGCCCCTCAGACACGCTTTCTGGGGGTCCCCAGCCCCGCAGACAGGATTTCGGGGGGTCCCCAGCCCCACAGACGTGCTTTCGGGGGGTCCCCAGCCCCGCAGACACGCTTTCGGGGGGGTCCCCAGCCCCGCAGACATGGTTTTGGGGGGTCCCCAGCCCCACAGACAGGATTTCGGGGGGGTCCCCAGCCCCACAGACATGCTTTCAGGGGGTCCCCAGCCCCACAGACACGCTTTCGGGGGGTCCCCAGCCCCTCAGACATGGTTTTGGGGGGTCCCCAGCCCCTCAGACAGGATGGATGTTGAGTTTGGGGTCCCTAGCCCTACAGACAGGATTCTGGGGGGGGCCCCAGCCTCTCAGAAATCATTTTCAGGGGGTCCCCAGCCCCACAGTCAGGCCTGGCTGCGATTCGGGGGAGTCCCCAGCCCCACAGACATGCTTTCTGGGGGGTCCCCAGCCCTGCAGCCATGGTTTCGGGGGGTCCCCAGCCCCTCAGACATGCTTTTAGGGGGTCCCCAGCCCCGCAGACATGCTTTTAGGGGGTCCCCAGCCCTGCAGACACGCTTTCGGGGGGTCCCCAGCCCCGCAGACATGCTTCTGGGGGGGTCCCCAGCCCCGCAGACAGGCTTCTGGGGGGGTCCCCAGCCCCGCAGACAGGATTTCGGGGGGTCCCCAGCCCCACAGACATGCTTTTGGGGGGTCCCCAGCCCCACAGACACGCTTTCGGGGGGTCCCCAGCCCCGCAGACACGCTTTCGGGGGGTCCCCAGCCCCGCAGACATGCTTCTGGGGGGGTCCCCAGCCCCGCAGACATGCTTTCGGGGGGGTTCCCAGCCCCACAGACGTGCTTTCGGGGGGGTCCCCAGCCCCGCAGACATGCTTTCGGGGGGGTCCCCAGCCCCGCAGACATGCTTTCGGGGGGGTCCCCAGCCCCGCAGACATGCTTTCGGGGGGTCCCCAGCCCCGCAGACACGCTTTCGGGGGGGTCCCCAGCCCCTCAGACAGGATTTCGGGGGGTCCCCAGCCCCACAGACAGGATTTCGGGGGGTCCCCAGCCCCTCAGACATGCTTTCGGGGGGTCCCCAGCCCTGCAGACATGCTTTCGGGGGGGTCCCCAGCCCCGCAGCCAGCCGAGACGGGGCGGGGGGCTCCTAGCTGGGCCGTGCAGCGAACCGGAGGGCGCAGGGCGCTCCGCGGGTGCCTGGGCTGGGAGAGCGGGGTCCCCCCCGCGTCCGGCCCCCCCCAGCCCCCCCTCACCGCCATGACGCATTTGGGGCAGCGCCAGATGCCCTTGGGGATCTCGGGCAGGGGCGGCAGCAGGCAGAAGATGTGGTAGTTGTCGTCGCAGCCGTCGCAGAGCAGCAGCTTGTCGTCCTCGTCCCCCCGCGAGCAGATCCGGCAGATGTACGAATCCACCTGGCCGGGGGGGGGGGGAAGAAAAGGGTTTTTAGGGGGGGGGGGTTCTGCCCCACGGCGCGGCCTCGCCCCGCGGCGCGCTTACGAATTGGCTGTGGCTGCGGCGCAGGCGCATGGTCATCTTGGTGCAGGGCTCGGGGCTGTGCCGCAGCTCCTCTCTCGCCTCCGCGTAGGCGCGGGGGACGGCGGCTCGGCCTTGGCCTCGGCGCCCGCCGGCTCCTCCTTCACCACCACCGTGGGGGGGCACTCCAGGCCCTCTTTGTCTGCGGGGGGGAAGGATTCCGGGGTGGGGGGGGGGTTCTGGGGTAAGGGGGGGAAGCACTCTGGGGTGGGGGGAAGGATTCTGGGGGAAGGGGGAAGGATTTCGGGGTGGGAGGGGATTCTGGGGCGGGGGGGGAAGCACTCTGGGGTGGGGGGAAGGATTCTGGGGGAAGGGGGAAGGATTTCAGGGTGGGAGGGGATTCTGGGGCGGGGGGGGAAGCACTCTGGGTGGGGGGAAGGATTCTGGGGTAAGGGGGAAGGATTTCGGGGTGGGGAGGGGTTCTGGGGTAAGGAGGGGGGAAGCACTCTGGGGCAGGGGGGGATTCTGGAGTAAGGGGGAAAAATTTCAGGGTGGGGGGGATTCTGGGGTAAGAGGGAAAAGATTTCGGGGGGGGAGTTCTGGGGTAAGGGGGGGGATTCTGGGGTGGGGATTTCGGGGTGGGGGGCAGGGAGGGATTTCAGGGTAAGGATTCTGGGGTAAGGGGGAAGGATTCCGGGGTGGGGGGGGGATTCTGGGGTAAGGGGGAAAAGATTTCAGGGTGGGGAGGATTCTGAGGTAAAGGGGGGCATTCTGGGGTGGGGGGGGGATTCGGGGGTCGGGGGGGTCGGGATTTCAGGGTAAGGATTCTGGGTAAGGGGTAAGGATTTTGGGATGGGGGGGGGATTCTGGGGTAAGGGAGAAGGATTCCGGGGTAAGGGGGGGGGGGGTGGGGGGAAGGATTCCGGGGCGGGGGGGGGGGGGGGGGAGGACTTCAGGGTGGGAAGGGGAAGGATTCTGCACTGGGGGGGAAGGATTCTGGGGTATGGGGGGTCACAGCCACCTCCCCGCGCCCCCCCAAGTCGAGTTCCCCCCCCCCCTTTACCTTTCTTCCGCAGCGTCTTGTCTTTGGCCACCAAGCCCAAGCCCAGCATTTTGGGGCCGGCCCCGTAGATCTGCAGCTTCTTCAGCTCCGGGTTTTTCTCGATGTCTTCCTCCGTCGGCTCCGGCTGCGGGGTGGGAGAGTTCAGGGTGGGGAGGGGGTCCCTCAAATCACGAGGGGGTTGAGGGGGGGGGGTCGTTCACCTCCTGCTGCAAGCGTTTCGCCCGCCGGCCGTAGCTGTTGAACTTGGAGGGCTGGACGGACTGGCGGAGCGGGATGCTGTGGGGTTTGTACTCCCGGTCCTTCTCCTCGCTCTCGAAAGGCCGCGTGTTGCACTGCTGAAGGGAAGAGACCCTCAGCGCGGGCTGGTCCCCCCCGAACCCCCGCTTTGTTTACCCCCCCGAACCCCGTTTTCTCACCACCAGGTTGGCCCCCGACTGGTACATCTCGTAGGGGTAGATGATGCGCTCGTAGTGGGCGCGCAGGAGCGAGCCGATGTTCTTCCCCGAGGGGTACGCGAGGCGCTGGGCCACGCGAGCCCACCGCCGGTCTTTGCAGATGGCCTCGTACCCCCCTTCCTCCATCACCACCTGCGAGGGGGGGGTCATGAAGCACCCCCAAAGCCAGAGCCCCCCCATATTGATAATCCCCCCCCCCCAGACCTTGCTGAGGCTGTAGAGGTCGAGGATGCGCCGCTCGACGTTGGGGATTTTGAGCGAGGAGCCTTGGATTTCCCAGAACTTGGCGATCTGGTCCAGGTAGTTCAGCTTCACCCGGTCTGCGCCTGCCGAACGGGATGGGGGGGGGGTCCGAAAATAGGGGGGGCGAGTCCTGAGCGCGCCCCAAAATCAGTGGGGGGAGAGGGAAAAGAGGGGATCCCCCCCCCCCGCTCCTCACCTCCAGCTCGTTGAGGCGCTGGATGCGGGGGGTGAACCTGAAGTTGTCCACCTCCACGGCAAAGGGGGGCTGCCAGTCCTGGGGAGACACCGGGGGGGGAATTGGGGGGGGGGGTGAGCAGCGATGGCCCCCCCCAGCCCCCCAACTCCTACACAGGCAGGGGGGCAGCCCCACGGCGTACACCCCACGCTGGGAGGGGGAAGGGGGGGAAGCCGTGACGCCCGACGCGGCCGAGCCCGGCCCTCCCCGGAAGCCGTTCTCCACCTCGCCAAGGGGGGGGACACCGGATCGGCCTCCGCGTGTGTCCCCCCCCAAAACCAGGCGCCGGGGCACCCCCAAACTGGGAAAGGGGACAAAGGGCCCCCCCCTCGGTGGGGACACCACGCAACCCCCCCCAAAAACAGGAACCGAGGCCGCGAAGAGAAAGTGGAAAGCAGAGGGGGGGGGAGGGGGAGGGTTTGAACACCCCCTTTGCCCCCCTGCCCTTCCAGGGACCCCCCCCCAGCTTCAAGGGGCGCTGCCCGACCTGGGGACCCCCCCAGCGGGCTCCGGCCGGGCCCCCCCCCGCCGCTCGCCAGACAAAGGCTCGGCGGTGGCAGCCATATTGGCCGTGTCACTGTTGTTGTTGTGAGGGCCGGCGTGGAGGGGGGGGACACACGACACACACGTAGGACCCCCCCCAAGTCCCCATGGGGTACCCCAAATTCCTGGGGGTCAGCTCATCCCCCCCCCCAAAGCAGCATAAGGCCGGGGGGGGGGAAGGGGGGGAGGCCCTTGCCCCCCCCCCAGCGGTCCAGACCACGCAGTGCCCCCCAAAATCCACCCCCAGCTGGGACCCCCCTGGTCTGCCCCACGTGTGAGGGGGACCATTTCCCCCCCCCTCAAAGCCGTGGGGGTATTTACCCCCCAGCCGAGCAGATACGGATCCCATACCCCACATATTTACCCAAACCAGGCCGGTATTTACCCCCCCCCCCGGGGTTATTCCCTCCCACCGGGGTTACTTCCCCCACGCGGGGTTATTCACACCCCCCCCCCCCCCCCCGGTGGTATCCCTCCCCCACATAGCACTCTTGGGGGTATTTACCCCCCCCAAGTAGGTATTTACCCCCACAACACAGCAGGAGTTGGGGGTATTTACCGGGGGGGGAGGGTTTAGGGGGGCACTGAACCCCCCTAAGAAAATACCCCTACCCGTGGGGGGGCAATTAAACTTCTTAAATGGGAAGAACCCCCCCACGGGGGCACTTACACCCCCAAGCGGAAAGTTCTCCCCCCCCAGGGGAGTAATTAACTCCCCCAAATGGGAAAACATCCCCCCCCCCCAAGAGAGCAATTAACCCCCTTAAATGAGGTTAAAAGGTACCCCCCCCGGGAGGGGCAATTAACCCCTCTAAATAGAAAGTTGCCCCACCCAAGGGGGCAATTAACTCCCCTAAATAGGAAATTACCCCAAAAGTGGGGGCACTTAACATCCCTAAAAGGGAAAACACCTCCCCCATGGAGGCAATTACCCCCCCCTAAATTGGAAGATACCCCACATGGGGGCAGTTACCCTCCCATAGGGGGTAGTTACCCCACCTAAATGGGAGAATACCCTGAAGTGGGGGGCAATTACCCCCCCAACGGGAAAATACCCCCTCATGGGGGCAATTACCCCCCCAAATGAGAAGATACCACCAATGGGGGGCATTTACACCCCCAAATGGGAAGATAACTCCTCATGGGGGCAGTCACCCCCCCCCAAAATGGGAAGATACCCCCATGTGGGGCAGTTACAACCCCCCTGAATGGGAAGATATCCCCAAAGTGGGGGGCACTTACCCCCCCTAAATGGGAAGATACCCCCCCACGAAGGCAGTTAGCCCCCCCCTAAATGGGAAGATACCGGCCCACGGGGGGCAGTCAGCCCCCCCAGATGGGAAGATAACCCCCCACGGGGGGCAGTTAGCCCCCCCAGATGGGAAGATAACCCCCCACGGGGGGGCAGTTAGCCCCCCCAGATGGAAGATAACCCCCCACGGGGGGCAGTTAGCCCCCCCAAATGGGAAGATAACCCCCCACGGGGGGCAGTTAGCCCCCCTAAATGGGAAGATAACCCCCCACAGGGGGGCAGTTAAACCCCCGGGGGGCACCTACCCCCTCCCAAATCCAACCCCACAGCCCCGAGAGGCCGCTCGCCGCCGTGGGACAGAGCCCCCCCCCACCCCCCCTTAGCTCCCCCCCGGGGCCCCCCCCTTTCCACACTCACAGCCGGGGGTCGGATCTTGCAGATGCCGCTCTTCTCGGCGATGGGGCGGATCTTGGCGATGTAACCCAAGGGGTCGCTGAATTCGGCCCAGCTGGGCTCGAAGACCGGGCATTCGGGGGGGGGTAAAAAATCTTCGGGGGGTTCCAGTTCACCGGTCACCGCTAACCAAGGCGACCCCCACTCCCCGCGTTGCTCCCCACCGGCGGGGGGACCCCGAGGGTTTCCCCCCCGCTGCGGGGACCCCCGAAGGGTCTCCGGGCCTTGTCCTCGGCACCCGGGCGATCCCCGCTCCGGGTTCCCCGTTCTTCGGGGGTTTTGCGGGGGCTTCGTTCCTCGCCCGGGGGTCGCCCACCGGGTGCTTTACCAGTCCCCCCCCCGCCTTTCCCCCTCGCTTCCCCGACGGCTTTGGGGGGCCGGGGGGTCGCCGAGGCCTTCTCCTCCCCCGCGGGTTTAACTGGGGGGGGGCCGGGCGGCAGCCGACCGGCTGGGAACGGAGTCACCGGTGGGCTCCGTCCCCCCCCATTCCCCTCCTCGGCCCCGCTTGGCCTCGTCGTCCCCTTCCGGGGGTGGGGGGGTGCCCCAAGGCGGGGACCCCCCCCGGGGATGGCCCCCACTCGACCCAACCGCCCCCCTCCGCGTTGCTGCTCCCCTTCTTCCATCCTTTTTCCCCCGCCCGGCAAAGGGGAACCCGCGGGGGGAACCCCCTCAGGGGGCCATGGAGGCCCCGCCGCCGCCGCCGCCTCCTCCCTCACAGGCCCTGGGGCCGCCCCCTCACAGGCCCGCGGGCCGCCCCCCCCCTCCCCAAACCCCGGGGAAAGGAGGGGGGGGGGAGAAAACGAGAAGAGCTCGGTTGCCTCCGGGGATCCCCCCGCAACCCCCCGGCCCCGCCGAACGGCCCCCGGTCGCCCCGCGATCCGCCCGCCTCAAGCCCGAGGCCTGCCCGGTCCCCCCGGCCCTCGGGCCGCCGCCGCCATCTTGGATTCCCTCCTCCTATCGTTCCCCCCCTCCTCCCGGGCACACTGCGCATGCGCGGGAGCGCACGCCGCGCTCGGGGTTGTTCTGCGGCTCTCCTCACGGGAGCCGTCTCCTTCCGCCGCGGGTGGGTGCGGGGATGAGCGCGGGGCGTAGCCGCGACCGGCTGCGAGCGCGAGAAAACGTCGCGGGTGTCCCCCCCGCCCCCACCCCGACACCCCAATCCCCGCGGTCCGCGGGGGAGGCGGCGCGGCGGGAGGAGAAAATAGTCCGCAGGCTCCGCCCCCTCGACGCGGCGGAGGGATCCTCGCCGCCGCCTCGCCTCCGCGGTTGGGTCAGCGGAGGAGACGGGGCTTCTTGCGCACGTTTAAAGGGGCGCAGCGCGCATGCGCCGCCCTTTGGGGGGGAACGGGGCGGGGCGGGGGCGCGGCGAGCGCCGCCCTCGGGGGCGGGGCTAAGGAGGGCCCCGCCTCGTTCAGCGGCGCCTGTAGACCCCAGGGTCCCCATCATGGCCCCTATAGCTCCCAGGGCCCTATAGCCCCAGGGTCTCTATTATGGCACCTGTAGCCCCCAAGGTCCCCATTATGGCCCCTATAGCCCCAGGGTCCCCATCATGGCCCCTATAGCCCCAGACCCCTATAGCCCCATGGTCCCTATTATGGCCCCTATAGCTCCCAGGCCCCCCAGTATGGCCTCTATAGCTCCCAGTCCCCTATAGCTCCCATCTCCCTATAGCCCCAGGGTCCCTATTATGGCCCCTATAGCTCCCAGGCCCCTATAGCCTCACTCCCCTATAGCCCCCAGGGTCCCTATTATGGCCCCTATAGCCCCAGTGCCCTATAGACCCAGACTCCTATAACCCCAGCCCTCTATAGCCCCCAGGGTCCCTATTATGGCCCCTATAGCCCCAGTGCCCTATAGACCCAGACTCCTATAACCCCAGCCCTCCATAGCCCCCAGGGTCCCTATTATGGCCCCTATAGCCCCAGTGCCCTATAGACCCAGCCCCCTATAGCCCCAGTCCCCTATAGCCCCAGGGTCCCCAGTATGGCCCCTATAGACCCAAACCCCTATAGCCCCAGGGTCCCTACCCAGTCCCCTATACCCCCAGACCCCTATATCCCCACTCCCCTATAGCCCCAGCCCCCTACACCCCCCAAACCCCTCCGCCTCCCACCACAACCCCTCTCTACCCCCCCCCCCCCCACATCTCCCTACGGCCCTTAAAGCCCCCCCCAGCCCCTACACCTCCACCCCCCCGGCTCCTATAGCCCCTATAGGTGCCTGTCCCGTGTGTCCCCCCCCCCCAAATAACGGGGCGCAGGCGGGTGACACGCCAAAGGCCGGCCGGTTTATGAAGCATCAAATATACAGTCTCTTATATACAGCGCCCGGCGCGGGCGCATGCGGGCCCGGACGCCTGGGGTGCCCCCCCCCACCCCCCACCCCCCCGCGAGCGTCCGGAGCTGGGGAGGGGGGGGCTAAGGATGGGTGGGGGGTGGGGAGGGGGGGGGGTTAAAGTGCCATGTGACATTCAGCCTGAGCCGGGGGGGGGGGGGGGGGGGGGCTATCCTCGCTGCCGGACCCCCGGGATGGCGATAAAGGAGGGAGGGGGCACCCAGAGGTGCCCCCACCTTAATGGGGGGGGGGGGGTGAGGCGCGAGCAGCCAAACACGAGCCACGTGCAAGGGGGTTGGGGAGGGGGAGGGGAAAAAAATGGGGGGGGGGGGGGGTTAGAAAAATAACCATGCCGGCGCCGTCCATCGCTGCCATGAGTTGTGTCCGTTCTCTGCCCGGGGGGGGTGGGGGGGGGGGGGGGGTCAGACCACGGTGCTGATGCGGTTCCCCCCCTTGGGTTTGGGGGGCCCTGCCCGGCTTGGGCCAGGGGCGAGGTGGGGCCGGCGGGGAGTGGGGGCTGAGGGGGGTGTGGGGGGAAGGGGGGGGGGCAAAGGCGGGTAAGAAGGGTGGGGGGGGATGGGGGAATGGGGGGGGCGGGGGGTGGTGGTGGTGATGGTGGTGGTGGTGGTGATGGGGCGGGGGGGGAGCCCCCCCGCCCCGCAGAGCCCCCCCGACCGGACCCCCCCCGCCGAAAACGAAGTGTTTGGCGGCGGCGGTGGGGGGGGGCGGGGGGTGGTGGTGAGGGGGGCGGGGGGCCGGGGGGGTACGCGTGGGGCAGGCCGTGGTGGGGGGGCGCGGGGCTGTAGAGGGGCAGGGGGGAAAGGGGCTGGCGGGGGGGTCCCGGGGGGGCCCCCCCCCTTTTGCCGGGCCGGTGTAGGGTGTAATGGGGGTGCGGGGGGGGGAACCCCCCGCCGGGGGGGCCGTGTTGTTGGGGGGGGGCTGACAGAGGGGGTTGGGGTCCCCCGTGGAAGCGGGGGGGGGGCTCCGGCGGCGATGGCGGGGAGTGGCGGGGGGGGGCGCGGGGCGAGCGGGAGGGGGGGGCTGTTGGGGGTAAGGCGGGGGAGGAGGGGGGGGGGCCGGGTCCCCCCCCCACCCCCGCCCCCCCCCCCGGCCCCCCTCTCCCCCCCGGCCCCGTGGCAGTACTGAGCGTGGAGGGCCTGGAGCTTGGAGGGGCCCTCGGGGGCCGGGGGGGGCCGCGGGGGGGGGGGGTGATGGTGATGGGAGGACGAAGCCGAGGATGAGGAGGCCGAAGCCGAGGCGGGACCCCCGGCGCCGGCTGGGGGGCCGGGGGGGCCTTTGCCCCTCCGGCTGCCGAAGAGGGACCCCAAGAAGGAGGAGGAGTTGGAGACAGGGCGGGGGGGGGGTTTGTAGCCCTCCGGGGCCCCCCCCGGCCCCCCCGGGGGACCCCGAGCCTGCGGCCGGGGGCTGCTGATGATGGAGCCCTGCGGGATGGGGGGCGGGGTCAGCACGGATGGGCCACGCCCACTCTCCCGCCAGGCCACGCCTCCCCCCCACCAGGCCTCGGCCCATTGGTGGCAATAAGGGAGCCTAGACCCCCCCCCCAGCCAGGATAATCCCCGCCCCTTAGAGCGAGCCCCACCCTCTCCCTGGAAAAGCCACGCCCCCTAGGGCCAGCTCCGCCCCTGGGCTGTGAGCCCCAAAGCCCCGCCCCCTAGCGCCAGCCCCGCCCCTGGGCTCTGAGACCCAAAGCCCCGCCCCCTAGCACCAGCCCCGCCCCTGGGCTGTAAGCCCTGCCCCCTAGCAGCAGCCCCGCCCCTGGGCTTTGAGCCCCGCCCCTTGGCACCTGCCTTCCCCCACCCATTGGTGGCAAATGGGACAGGCCCCTCCCCCTCCCCGGTGCCAGGTCACATGGTCTTTGCAAAGAAGCCCCGCCCCCCCAGCTTCAGCTTCTCTTTCTCATTGGTGGATGGGGCCCCGGGCTCCTCCCTTTCCCTGGGATGGCCCCACCCCCTGATGCAACGCCCTCCCCCACTGCCAGTTCAGGGAAAGCCCCGCCCCTTCCCCGGGAAAGCCCCGCCCCCGGGCCCAACCACGCCCCTTGTGGACAAGCCCCACCCCTGCATGCCCAAGCCCTGCCCCTCCAGCAAGCTCCGCCCCCTTCCCCAGAGCAGAGGGGCACTAGGAAACAGAGGGGGGTGGGGTTTGAAGGGGCGGGGCCTGACGGGGGCGGGGCCTGTCGGGGCCCCTCCCACTCACCTCGATGGTGCTGTCCAGGGACCCCACGCTGTTGCGCCGGCCCCGCTTGCCTTGGGGGGGGGGGGGAGGCACAGTTTGGGGGGCAGTGGGGGGGGTCTCCCTGGTGTGACCCCTCCCCGGGGGACCCCAGCACCTCCCGGGGGGACCCCAACTGCCCCCCAGTGCACCCCAAATGCCCTCCCAGGGAACCCCAGGGGCCCCCAAGGGAACCCCAAAATGCTCCAGGGGACCAAAACTCCCTGCCCTGGGCACCCCAAATGCCCTCCCAGTGGACCCTAAGCCCCCCCAGAGGCCCCCAAATCGCCCCAGGGCACCCCAAATGCCCTCCCAGAGGACCCCAATTGCTCCCAGGGACCCCCAAACACCCCAGGGCACCCCAATTGCCCACCCAAGGTACCATAATGCCCCAGGGGACCCCAACCCCCTGCTCCGGGCACCCCAAATGCCCTCCCAGGGCCCCCCCAGCCCCCTCCCATGGCCCCCCCGGCCCCCCCTCACCGCCGTCGGAGAGGTCCCGCAGGGAGCTGCTCAGGGCGCTGCGCTTGAGCCCCTCCCCCGGCCCGAAGGCCTCCTCCAGGCTGCTGCGGCTGAGGCCGTTGAGGGCTTCTCGGGGGGGCCCCCCCCCCCGCGGCCCCGCCACCCCCTTCTGCTTCTCCAGCTCGGCTGCGGGGGGGGGACACGGCGGCCCCAGTCAGCCCAGTGCCCTCCCAGCGGGCCCAGTGCCCGTCGGAATGCCCCCGGGGACCACCTTGGTGGCCATCCCAGTGCTCCCAGTGACCCCCCCGACCACCTTGGTGCCCCCAGTGCCTGGCCGAGTGCCCCCAGTGCCAGTCCCAGTGCCCCCAGTGTCAGTCCCAGTGGCCCATTGCCTGTCCCAGTGCCCCCACTGCCAGTCCCAGTGCCCCCAGTGCCTGTCCCAGTGGCCCACTGCCTGTCCAGTGCCCCCAGTGCCTGTCCCAGTGGCCCAATTACCAGTTCCAGTGGCCCAGTGCCAGTCCCAGTTCCCCAGTGACTGTCCCAGTGGCCCACTGCCTGGCCCAGTGCCCACAGTTTCCATCCCAGTGCCCCCGGTGCCAGTCCCAGTGGCCCCACTGCCTGTCCCAGTGCCCCCAGTGCCTGTCCCAGTGGCCCACTGCCTGTCCCAGTGCCCCCAGTGCCTGTTCCAGTGGCCCAATTACCAGTTCCAGTGGCCCAGTGCCAGTCCCAGTTCCCCCAGTGCCCGACCCAGTGGCCCACTGCCAGTCCCAGTGCTCCCAGTGCCAGTTCCAGTGCTCCCAGTGCCAGTCCCAGTGGTCCAGGGACTGCCCCAGTGCCCCCAGTTCCCACCCCAGTGCTTCCAGTGCCTACACTACCTGTTCCAGTGCCCCCATTTCTCACCCAGTTTACCACAGGAGCCATCCCAGTGCCAATTCAAGTCTTCCCAGTGCTCCCAGTGCTCCCATTCCCCATCCAGCTGACCCCAGGGAATGTCCTAGTGCCCACCCAAGTGCTCCCAGTGCCCATCCCAGTGCCACCAGTGCCCCCCACGGCCCCATTCCCCATCCAGTTGACCCCAAGAACCATCCCAGTGCCCATCCAAGTGCTCCCAGCGTTCCCAGTGCCCATCCCAGTGCCACCAGTGCCCCCCATGGCCCCATTCCCCACCCAGTTGGCCCCAAGAACCATCCCAGTGCCCACCCAAGTGCTCCCAGTGCCCATCCCAGTATCCCCAGTGCTCCCATTCCCCATCCAACTGACCCCAGTGAATGTCCTAGTGCCCACCCAAGTGCTCCCAGTGCCCATCCCAGTGCCACCAGTGCCCATCCCAGTGCCACCAGTGCCCCCACAGCCCGTTCCCCACCCAGCTGACCCAGGAACCATCCCAGTGCCCACCCAAGTGCTCCCAGTGCCCATCCCAGTATCTCCCAGTGCTCCCAGCGCCCCGCTCACCCTCCACGCGGTACTTCTCCATCTCCTGCACCTCGGCCACGGACTCGCGGAGGTCGCTGGAACGAAGCGCAGCCGGTCCTGCGGGCTCGGGGCGTTGAAGATGATGAGGACCTTCCTCTCCCCGCCCGGCGCCGCCGACAGCAGCTTGATCCCAAACTGGTAATCTGGGGGAGGGGGGGTCAGGGGGCGCGGGGTCAGAGGGCACGGGGTTCCCATGGGGGACATCGTGGGGTGGGGAACATCCAATGGGGGACACCAAGAGACATCCAATGGAGGACACCAAGGGACATCCCATGGGGACCACCATGGGACATCCCATGGGGGACACCAAGAGACATCCAATGGAGAACACCAAGAGACATCCAATGGAGGACACCAAGGGACATCCCATGGGGACCACCATGGGACATCCAATGGGGGACATCAAGAGATATCCAATGGGGGACACTAAGAGACATCCAATGGGGAACATCATGGGACATCCCATGGATGACACTATGGGACAACCCATGGGGAACATCATGGACATCCCTTGTGGGACATCATGAGGTGGGGAATATCCCATAGGGAAGCCAAGGGATATCCAATGGGAGACATCAAGGGACATCCAATGGGGGACACCAAGAGACATCCAATGGGGAACATCATGGGACATCCCATGGATGACACTATGGGACAACCCATGAGGAACATCGTGGGGTGGGGAACATCCCATGGGAGCCACCATGGGACAATCCATGGGGGACATCAAGGGACATCCAATGGGGGACTTCATGGGACATCCCATGGGGGACATCATGAGGTGGGGAAGAACCCATGGGGGACACCAAGAGACATCCAATGGGGGACACCAAAGGACATCCCATGGGGGACATTGTGGGGTGGGGAACATCCCATGAGGGACACCAAGAGACATCCTATGGGGACACCAAGGGACATCCCATGGATGACACCATGGGACATCCCATGGGGGACATCATGGGACATCCTATGGGGACCACCATGGGACAATCCATGGGGCACACCATGGGACATCCAATGGGGGACATCAAGAGATATCCAATGGGGGAGACCAAGAGACATCCTATGGGGACACCAAGGGACATCCCATGGATGACACTATGGGACATCCCATGGGGGACATCATGGGACATCCTATGGGGACCACCATGGGACAATCCATGGGGCACACCATGGGACATCCAATGGGGGACATCAAGAGATATCCAATGGGGGAGACCAAGAGACATCCTATGGGGACACCAAGGGACATCCCATGGGAGCCACCATGGGACAACCCATGGGGGACATCAAGGGACATCCAATGGGGGACTTCATGGGACATCCCATGGGGGACATCATGAGGTGGGGAAGAACCCATGGGGGACACCAAGAGACATCCAATGGGGGACACCAAAGGACATCCCATGGGGGACATTGTGGGGTGGGGAACATCCCATGAGGGACACCAAGAGACATCCTATGGGGACACCAAGGGACATCCCATGGGGGACATCATGGGACATCCTATGGGGACCACCATGGGACAATCCATGGGGCACACCATGGGACATCCAATGGGGGACATCAAGAGATATCCAATGGGGGAGACCAAGAGACATCCTATGGGGACACCAAGGGACATCCCATGGATGACACTATGGGACAACCCATGGGCAACATCATGGGACATCCCTTGTGGGACATCATGAGGTGGGGAACATCCCATAGGGAAGCCAAGGGATATCTAATGGGAGACATCAAGGGACATCCAATGGGGGACACCAAGAGACATCCAATGGGGAACATCATGGGACATCCCATGGATGACACTATGGGACAACCCATGGGGAACATCGTGGGGTGGGGAACATCCCATGGGAGCCACCATGGGACAGCCCATGGGGGACACCAGAGGATATCCCACGGGGGACACCATGGGACACCCAATGGGGAACATCAAGGGACATTCAATGGGGGACACCAAGGGACATCCAATGGGGAACATCATGGGACATCCCATGGATGACACTATGGGACAACCCATGGGGAACATCATGGGACATCCCTTGTGGGACATCATGAGGTGGGGAATATCCCATAGGGAAGCCAAGGGATATCCAATGGGAGACATCAAGGGACATCCAATGGGGGACACCAAGAGACATCCAATGGGGAACATCATGGGACATCCCATGGATGACACTATGGGACAACCCATGAGGAACATCGTGGGGTGGGGAACATCCCATGGGAGCCACCATGGGACAATCCATGGGGGACATCAAGGGACATCCAATGGGGGACTTCATGGGACATCCCATGGGGGACATCATGAGGTGGGGAAGAACCCATGGGGGACACCAAGAGACATCCAATGGGGGACACCAAAGGACATCCCATGGGGGACATTGTGGGGTGGGGAACATCCCATGAGGGACACCAAGAGACATCCTATGGGGACACCAAGGGACATCCCATGGATGACACCATGGGACATCCCATGGGGGACATCATGGGACATCCTATGGGGACCACCATGGGACAATCCATGGGGCACACCATGGGACATCCAATGGGGGACATCAAGAGATATCCAATGGGGGAGACCAAGAGACATCCTATGGGGACACCAAGGGACATCCCATGGATGACACTATGGGACATCCCATGGGGGACATCATGGGACATCCTATGGGGACCACCATGGGACAATCCATGGGGCACACCATGGGACATCCAATGGGGGACATCAAGAGATATCCAATGGGGGAGACCAAGAGACATCCTATGGGGACACCAAGGGACATCCCATGGGAGCCACCATGGGACAACCCATGGGGGACATCAAGGGACATCCAATGGGGGACTTCATGGGACATCCCATGGGGGACATCATGAGGTGGGGAAGAACCCATGGGGGACACCAAGAGACATCCAATGGGGGACACCAAAGGACATCCCATGGGGGACATTGTGGGGTGGGGAACATCCCATGAGGGACACCAAGAGACATCCTATGGGGACACCAAGGGACATCCCATGGGGGACATCATGGGACATCCTATGGGGACCACCATGGGACAATCCATGGGGCACACCATGGGACATCCAATGGGGGACATCAAGAGATATCCAATGGGGGAGACCAAGAGACATCCTATGGGGACACCAAGGGACATCCCATGGATGACACTATGGGACAACCCATGGGCAACATCATGGGACATCCCTTGTGGGACATCATGAGGTGGGGAACATCCCATAGGGAAGCCAAGGGATATCTAATGGGAGACATCAAGGGACATCCAATGGGGGACACCAAGAGACATCCAATGGGGAACATCATGGGACATCCCATGGATGACACTATGGGACAACCCATGGGGAACATCGTGGGGTGGGGAACATCCCATGGGAGCCACCATGGGACAGCCCATGGGGGACACCAGAGGATATCCCACGGGGGACACCATGGGACACCCAATGGGGAACATCAAGGGACATTCAATGGGGGACACCAAGGGACATCCAATGGGGAACATCATGGGACATCCCATGGATGACACTATGGGACAACCCATGGGGAACATCGTGGGGTGGGGAACATCCCATGGGGGACACCAAGAAACATCCTATGGGGACACCAAGGGACATCCCATGGATGACGCCATGATACATCCCATGGGGGACATCGTGGGGTGGGGAACATCCAATGGGGGACACCAAAGGACATCCAATGGGGAACATCATGGGACATCCCATGGATGATACTATGGGACAACTCATGGGGGACAGCATGACTTGGGGAACTTCCCACAGGGCACATCATGGAACATCCCATGGAGGACACCAAGGGACATCCAATGGGGGACATCATGGGACATCCTATGGAGGCCATCATGGGACAAACTTTGGGGGACACCATGGGACATCCCATAGGGGACACCATGAGGTGGGTGACATCCCATGGGTGACACCAAGGGACATCCCATGGGGGACATTCCGTGGTGGGCCCCACAGGACAAAGGATCATCCGGTAGTGGATCTCGTGGGACGTAGGGGCAGGGGAGCACCCCATGGAGATGCCGTGGGGCAGGAGGGCATGCCATGGGGTGCCGTGGGGCGCCGTGGGGCTCACAGGCGTTCTGGAAGAGCTGCATGTGCATCTCAACGAGGGGGAAGCTCTGTCGGAAGCTGTAGGTCACCAGGATCTTCTTCTTCTGGAAGATCTTCGTCACCTGCCGGGGCCACCAGGTCACCGGGGACCCAGGCATCTGGGAGACCCCTCTACTCCCTGTGGGTGCCCCCCACCCCAGGGACACCCTGGCTCTTCAGAGGACCCAGGCGTCCGGCTCACCACCAGCAGGTCGTTGAAGAGGAAGACCTCGCGCTGGTGCAACCCCAGGCGCTGGGGCCGGTTGGGGTCGGGGACCTCGTAGAGCTGACAGCAGCACACCAGGCGCCGGTGGGGCAGGGACAGCACCTGAGGGTGGGGGTGGGCTCAGCATGGGGCGGGGCCTCGGGGGGACACACCCACCCGGCCTCCAGGCCCATCCCTTGATGGTGATGGCAGGCTTGACATTGGCCTGGCCCATCCCTGGGGTCACCTAGAGCGTTCCTCCATAGTGTCACCTCCAGCATCCCCCGTTGGAGCATCTAGAACGTCCCCCATAGGATCACCTAGAACGTCCTCCATAGGGTCACCTAGGACTTCTCCCATAGGGTCATCTAGAACATCCTCCATAGAGTCACCTAGGACTTCTCCCATAGGGTCATCTAGAACGTCCCCCGTGGGTCTTGAGGAACATCTCTCCAAAGGTCACCTAAACTATCTCTCCATAGGGTCACCTAGAACTTCTGCCATAGGTCACCTAGACCTTCCCTCCATAGGGTCCCCTAGAGCATCCTGCCATAGGGTCACCTAGAACATTCTCCACAGGTCACCTAGAGCATCCCTCCATAGGGTCACTTAGATCATCCTCCGTAGGTCATGTAGAACATCTTCCATAGGTCACCTAAACCATGCCTCCACAGGGTCACCGAGAACTTCCCCCATAGGTCACCTACACCATCCCTTCATAGATCACCTAGAACATCCTCCATAGGGTCACCTAGAGCGTCCCTCCATAGGTCACCTGGAGCATCCCTCCATTGGGTCACCTAGAACATCTCTCCATAGGGTCACCTAGAACTTCTCCCATAGGGTCACCTAGAACATCTGCCACAGGTCACCTAAACCACCCCTCCACAGGTCACGTAGAACATCTCCCATAGGTCACCTCAACCATCCCTCCACAGGGTCACCTAGAGGATCCCTCCATAGGGTCACCTAGAACCTCCCCCATAGGTCACCTAGAACCCGCCCCGCCCCTCAGGTGAACCCACCGGCTTCTTGCCAACGATCATCCGCTCGACGGCCTGGACCTGGGAGACGTGGTCGTCGTTGGTGCGCAGCTCCCGGCTCTGGATGCGCTGGTAGATGCCCACCAGCATGTCCCGGGGGATGTCCTCCCCGTTGTCCACCCCTGCGCGACACCCGGGGTGCCCCCCCGCCCCGGCTCTAGAACCCTCGTTCCGAAGCAGGGGGGTGGGGACAACCGAGGGGGGACGAGATGGGACCGCCGGCCTCACCTCGGAGGTTCTTGATGAAGTCCTCCAGCTTCATCTTGCGCTCGGCCTTGACGCTGGGGCTGTACATGTCGGTGTTGAGGAGGATGATGGCGAAGGCCAGGATGAAGATGGTGTCCGGGTTGCGGAACTGGCGCAGCAGGGCCGCGTTACACACGCAGTAGCGTTGGCTGCGGGGCGGACAACCCCCACCGGCCCATGGGGTCAGGGTGCCCCATGGCCATCCCCACGTGGCCGGGATGGCCTCTGCACCCCACAGCAGTCCCAGTGTGGTCCAGGTCTCCTTGTATGTGGGGCACCACCTCTGATGTCTTCCTAGTCTATAGGGTCACCTAGAACATCGCCTGCTCCATATGGGCCACCACCTCCGATGTCTCCTAGTCTATAGGGTCACCTAGAACATCGCCTGCTCCCATGTGGGCCACCACCTCTGATGTTCTCCTAGTCTATAGGGTCACCTAGAACATCGCCTGCTCCCATGGGGGGCCACCAACCCATGTCCCCCTGCTTGGTCCCTAGGGTCACCTAGAACATCACCTGGTCCTATGTGGGCCACCAACCCATGTCCCCCTGTTTGGCCCCTAGGGTCATCTAGAACATGACCTGCTCCCACATGGGCCACCACTCTGCTTGGTCCATAGGGTCACCTAGAACGTGTCCTGGTCCCACGTGGGCCACCACCCTGACGTCCCCCTGTTTGGTCCCTAGGGTCACCTAGAACACGACCTGCTCCCATGGGGGCCACCAACTCGATGTCCCCTGCTCAGTCCACAGGGTCACCTAGAACATCACCCCACGGCACGTGGGCCACCACTCCTAGCATCTTCCTCTTGACCCATAGGCTCACCGAGAACATCACCCCAAGGTGACCACGCAACCGCGTGCCACGGCCCAGTGGCCTTCCCGGCGCCAGGGGAGATGGGGTGGGGACATGGACTCGTCACCGTCCCTCACCTGAAGGCCTCGATCAAGCGCTCGACCTTCTGGGCCTCCCCCTGCACCCGAATGTGGGATTGGAACTTCCGCAAGGCCTCGTCCAGCTCCATCCCAGAGAAGTCCATCTCGTCCACCACGCAGCTGCAGGAGAACCTCGAGATGGCCTCGGTCCCGGAGGAGGACGCTCCCCTCATGTCCCAGCGTGTCCCCCATCCCACCCCACGCCTTACTCCAGGACGTCACGGTTGAATTGCTTCTGGCGGTTGCCGAGGAACTCGCCGATCATCTGCCGGCTCAAGCCCTTCCTCTCCAGGATGAAGTGGGCCACCCCCACCGGCGTGTCCGAGAGGAAGCCCCTCTCGATCAGGTACTGGATCCCCTTCTCTGGTTTCCTACAAAGATAGGGGGCCACCTAGGAGGACAACCTGGCTTCTCTATAGGGTGACCTAGAACGTCATCACGCCTTGATGCTGGGTCACCTAGAACATCACCATGGCCTTCTTATAGGGTTATCCAGAAACATCATCGTGGTCTTCTAGAGAACCACCTAAACATCACCTTGGCCTTTCTACAAGGCCACCAAGAAGGTCGCCTCGGCCTTTCTCTAGAGACACCAAGGTCATCCTCTCCTTGCTCTTGGGTCATCTAGAACATCACCCTGTCTTCACCATCGGGCCACCAAGAAGGTCGCCTCAGCCTTTCTCTAGGGTCACCAACATCATCCTCTCCTTGCTCTTGGGACATTCACAACATCACCCCGTCTCCACTATCGGGCCACCAAGAAGGTCATCTTGGTCTTTCTCTAGGGCCACCAAGAAGGTCACCTTGGCCCTTCTCTAGGCCCACCAAGGTCATACTTTCCTTGCTCTTGGGTCATCTAGAACATCACCCTGTCTTCACCATCAGGCCACCAAGAAGGTTGCCTCGGCCTTTCTCTAGGCCCACCAAGGTCATATTTTCCTTGCTCTTGGGTCATCTAGAACATCATGCTGTCTCCACCATCGGGCCACCAAGATTCCCGCCCCCTCCCTTCCACCGGGCCACCGCGAACGCCACGAGGTCCCACTATTGGACCACCAGACCCCATCCCACCTCCGACGCGGGGCCGCCAGCCCCCTCCAGCCCCCCCCCCCCCCTCCAAATTTCCCCCCGCCCCCCCCCTCACTTGTTGAAGAGGTTGAGGCCGATGCGGTACTGCCGGCGTTGCACCACGTCGTTGTTGAGCGCCGGCGAGTCCCAGCTCTGCCGCGGTTCCCGTTGGTAGGTGGCTTTGCCGGGGGGGCCGGCGGGGCCGGGGGGTTGCGGGGGGCCGGCGGGAGGCGGGGGGGGCGGCGGGGGGGGGGCGGCGGAGGCTGTCTCGGGACGAGGAACCCGAGGAGCAGTTGAGGGTCTCGTTGGAGTTGGAGCTGCTCCCCAAGCTCTCGTTGTCCCCCTCCGACCCCTCCTCGGCGGCGGGGGGCGGCGGGGGGGGTCCGGAGGCGGGGGGCGCGGCAGGGGGGGGGCGGTTCGGGTGGAAACAGCGATGCGGGGGGCCGGGGGGGCCGGGGTAAGGTCCCCCCCCCCACCGGCCCCTTCGGGTTTGTAGGGTCCCCCCCGGTTGAGGGAGCCGCGGTCGGAGCGGTCGCTGAGGTCGGCCGAGCTGTCGCTGGGGGGCTCGACCGTCAGCAAGGGGGGGTGACCCCCACCCCCACTCCCCCCGACCCCCCCCCCGCCGCCCCGCCCCCGGCACTCCAAGCAGGGGGGGGCCGCGGCGAGGGGGTTCCTCGGGTGCCCCCCCCAGCGTTCGGCGGGGCCGGGGGGGTTGGGGGGAGGCGGGGGAGGCGGGGGGGCGGGGGGTTGGGGGGGGCCCCCGCCGCTGTCGGGGAGGGGGGGGGGGGGTTGGGGGCTGGGGGGGTCGCTCGGGGGAGGGGGGGTCGCCGGGGAGCCCCTCGTCCAGGTAGAGGGTGACGTCGCTGGCGGAGGTGGCGGCGCTGTCGGCGGCGGGGGGGGGGGGGCGCCGGGGGGGGACCCCCCTGGGACCCGCCCCCCCCCAGGGCTTCGTCGATGGAGGCGGCCAAGGACTTCACCTGCGGGGGAGGGGAGGGGCGGGGGGGCCCCATATCAGCCCCTCCCCCCACCCCCAATAGCCACTGTGACCCCTGACCCCCCCGTGACCCCGTCCCCCCATGACCACGTGGCTTCCCACGACCTCCCATGACCCCTAGGGCCCCCATGACCTCCCCTTGACCTCCCATGGCCCCTCTGACCTCCCATGACCCCTCTGACCCCCATGACCCCTGTGGCCTCTGATGACCCCATGACCCTCCATGTCTTCTATGACCCCCCCATGACCCCCACGACCTCCCACGAACCCCATGATCTCCCATGACCCCCATGACCTCCCACGGCCCCACCCATGACCCCCCCATGACCCTATGACCTCCCATGGCCCCTATGACCTCCCATGACCCCCATGACCCCTGTGTCCCCTCCATGTCCCCTATGACCCCTATGACCTCCACATGCCCTATGTCCCCAGTGACCCCCCATGACCCCTCTGATCCCCATGGCCCCTCTGACCTCCCATGGCCCCTCTGACCTCCCATGACCCCCACATGTCCCCTGTGACCTCCCTTGACTCCTAGACCCCCATGACCCCCTCATGTCCTCCCATGACCCCATGGCCCCCATGACCTCTCATGGCCCCTCTGACCCCCATGACCCCCCCCATGGCCCCTTTGACCTCCCATGACCCCCATGACCCCTCTGACCCCCCCATGACCCCATGGCCCCTATGACCCCCATGACCCTCCCACGGCCCCCATGACCTCCCATTCCCCCATGGCCCCCATGACCTCCCATGGTCCCCGTGACCTCCCATGACCCCTATGACCCTCATGACCCCCTATGTCTCCCATGACCCCCCCATGGCCTCCCATGACCCCCATGTCCCCTATGACCTCCTATGACCCCTAGGACACCCATGACACCCCCACCATATCTCCCATGACCTCCCATGACCCCCCAATGTCTCCCATGGCCACCATGACCCTTTGACCTCCCATGACCCCCTCTGACCCCCATGACCCCCCCATGGCCCCCATGACCTCCCGTGACCCCTCTGACCCCCATGACCCCCCATGCCCCTTTGACCTCCCATGACCCCCATGACCCCTCTGACCCCCATGACCCCCCATGACCCCATGGCCCCTATGACCTCCCATGACCCCCCAATGTCTCCCATGGCCACCATGACCCCTTTGACCTCCCATGACCCCCATGACCGGGGGCCCTTTGACCTCTCCCATGACCCCATGACCCCTCTGACCCCCATGACCCCCTATGACCTCCAATGACCCCCCAATGTCTCCCATGAACCCCATGACCCCCCCATGACCCCATGGCCCCTTTGACCTCCCATGACCCCTTTGACCTCCCATGACCCCTCTGACCCCCATGACCCCCATGACCTCCCATGACCCCCATGACCTCCCATGACCCCCATGACCCCCATGACCTCCCATGACCCCCATGACCTCCCATGACCCCCATGACCTCCCATGACCCCCATGACCCCTATGACCTCCCATGACCCCTATGACCTCCCATGACCCCCGTGACCCCCGCGCCCCCCTACCTGCTGCGCGAACGCCTCCTCCAAATCCCCCCCCTCCGGGCCCGAAGTCGGCGGAAGCCGAGAGCTGCCGAGGCGAGGGGGGGCTCCCCGCGCCCCCCCGCCCCTCCCCCCCCCCACCGCCCCCACCCCTCCGCCGCCGCCGGGCCCCCCCTCCCCCATCCAACCCCGCCCGGCAAGACCCCCCCCCCCCCCCCCCCCCCCGTAACGGGGCGCCCGCCTGGGGCCCCCCAAGACCCCCTCGTCCAGCGAGGCGGGTTTGCCCTGGAAGTAGGGGGGGGGGCGGGGGGCGGGGGGCCCGGGGCGGGGGCGGGGGGCCCGCGGTCGTACTCCTCGAAGGAGAACTGGAGGCGGAGGCCGGGGGAGGGCGAGGCGGCGGGCGCGGCCCCCCTCGCTGCGCAGCCGCTCGAACTTCTGCGCCATGCGGTAGCGGCGGAAGGCGGCCTGGATGGTGCGGGCGGCGCGGCGGGTGCGGAAGTAGCCGCCATATTTGCGTTCCAGCATCTCCACCTGGGGGGTGGGGGGGACACGGGGACGTCAAGGTGGGGACGTGGAGATGGGGACGTGGAGGTGGGGATGGGGATGTGGGGATGGATGGGGACGTCAAGATGGGGACGTCAAGATGGGGATGACAAGATGGGGACGTCAAGATGACATGGAGATGGGGACGTCAAGATGACATGGAGGTGGGGACGTCAAGATGGGGACATCAAGATGACATGGAGATGGGGACGTCAAGATGGGGACGTCAAGATGACATGGAGATGGGGATGTCAATATGGGGACGTCAAGATGGGGATGTCAAGATGACATGGAGATGGGGACGTCAAGAAGGGGACGTCAAGATGGGGATGACAAGATGGGGATGTCAAGATGACATGGAGATGGGGACGTCAAGATGGGGATGACAAGATGGGGACGTCAAGATGACATGGAGATGGGGACATCAAGATGGGGATGACAAGATGGGGACGTCAAGATGACATGGAGATGGGGACGTCAAGATGGGGATGTCAAGATGGGGATGTCAAGATGACATGGAGATGGGGACGTCAAGATGGGGACGTCAAGATGGGGACATCAAGATGACATGAAGATGGGGACGTCAAGATGACATGAAGATGGGGACGTCAAGATGGGGATGACAACATGGGGACATCAAGATGACATGGAGATGGTGACGTCAAGACGGGGACGTCAAGATGGGGACGTGGGGATGGATGGGGATGTCAAGATGGGGACATCAAGATGGGGATGGGGATGTGGGGACGTGGGGATGGGGACATGGGGATGGAGACATTGATGGAGACATGGAGATGGGGATGTGGGGATGGGGACATGGGTAGGGACGTGGGGGTAGGGACATGGGGATGGGGACGTTGATGGAGACATGGGACGGGGGATGACGGGATGGGGACATGGATGGGAACATGGATGGAGATATGGGGACGTGGGGATGGGGACACGGGGATGTGGATGAGCAGACCAGGATGAGGACATGGATGGGGACATGGGGATGGGGACACGAGGTGCCAGAGGTGGACGCGGGCAAGGCCAGGGGCCAGGGTCCAGGGTGGGGGACAGGGCGGGAGAAGGTCATGGGTGAGGCAGAACTCAGGGAACCAGGGGTGGCACCAGGGTGGGGGCGCGGTGGCCTCACACAGGTATGGTGACCATTGGATGGGGACAGTGACCATCCCATGCGGCTGGGGACCATCACACATGGGGCTGGGGACCATCCCACGTGTCCAAGGACCATCACATGGGGCTGGTGACCATCTTGCATGGCCAGGTACCATCACACATGGGTTGGTGCCCATCACACGTGGCTGGTGACCATCCCACGTGTCCAAGGACCATCACACATGGCTGGTGACCATCCCACATGTCCAAGGACCATCACATAGGGTTGGTGCCCATCACACATGGGGTTGGTGCCCACCACACATGGGTTGGTGACCATCCCATGGGGCTGGGGACCATCCCACCTGGCCGCGGACAGTTACATGGGGCTGGTGACCATCACATGTGGGTGGTGACCATCCCACGTGTCCAAGGACCATCACATGGGGCTGGGGACCATCACACATGGGGCTGGTGACCATCCTACGTGTCCAAGGACCATCACACTTGGGTTGGTGGCCATCACGTGTCCAAGGACCATCCATGGGGCTGGGACCATCACACGTGGGTTGGTGACCATCACACATGGCCAGGTCCCATCACACATGGGTTGGTGACCATCACATGTGGGTTGGTGACCATCCCACGTATCCAAGGACCATCCCATGGGGCTGGTGACCATCACGTGGGGCTGGGGACCATCCCACGTGTCCAAGGACCATCACACGTGTCCAAGGACCATCACATGGGGCTGGGGACCATCACATGGGGCTGGGGACCATCCCAGGTGTCCAAGGACCATCCCATGGGGCTGGGGACCATCACACGTGGGTTGGTGACCATCACGCATGGCCAGGTCCATCACACATGGGTTGGTGACCATCACATGTGGGTTGGTGACCATCACATGGGGCTGGTGACCATCACATGTGGGGCTGGGGACCATCCCACGTGTCCAAGGACCATCACATGGGGCTGGTGACCATCACACATGGGGCTGGTGACCATTACACATGGGGCTGGTGACCATCCCACATGTCCAAGGACCATCCCATGGGGTGGGGGACCATCCCACATGTCCAAGGACCATCCCATGGGGTTGGTGACCATCACATGGGGTTGGTGCCCATCACACGTGAGGTTGTTGACCATCACATGTGGGTTGGTGACCATCCCACGCGTCCAAGGACCATCCCATGGGGTTGGTGCCCATCACACATGGGGTTGGTGACCATCCCACGCATCCAAGGACCATCACATGGGGCTGGGGACCATCACGTGGGGGTTGGTGCGCATCACACATGTGCTGGTGCCCATCACACGTGGGCTGGTGACCATCCCACGCATCCAAGGACCATCACATGGGGTTGGTGCCCATCACACCGTAGGGTTGGTGCCCATCACACGTGGCCAGGGACCATCACATGACGCTGGGGACCATCACACGTGGGGTTGGTGACCATCATGCATGGCCGGGTCCCATCACACATGGGTTGGTGTCCATCACACGTGGGTTGGTGACCATCACGCATGGGGCTGGTGACCATCACATGTGGGTTGGTGACTATCCCACGTGTCCAAGGACCATCCCATGGGTTTGGTGCCCATCACATGTGGGTTGGTGACCATCACACATGGGGCTGGTGACCATCACGCGTGGGGTTGGTGACCATCACGTGGGGTTGGGGACCATCACACGTGTCCAAGGACCATCCCATGGGGTTGGGGACCATCACGTGGGGTTGGGGACCATCACGCGGGGCTGGGAACCATCACGTGGGGCTGGTGACCATCATGTGGGGCTGGTGACCATCCTGTGGGGTTGGGGACCATCCCACGTGGCCGGGACCACCTGGGGGGGTCGGGGGGGGTCCCCGCGGTACCTTCTTGTCCTGCAGGTCGGTGGAGAGCTCGTAGCTGTCGCTCAGAGCCTTCGGCCTCTTGCTCTCCTCCTCCTCCTCCTGCTTGCGCAGGGCCCACGCTGGCGGGCTGGGGCGGCAGCCGGGGCCAGGCCAAGGCCGGGGACCCCCCCCCGGGCGCCCCCCCGGCCCCCCCCGGCCCGTGGGGGTGGGCTGGGGGAGGCCGCGGTACGGGGGGGGGCGCCCGGGGCTGTCGGGGCCCGGCCCCCCCGCCCTCGCTGCCCGGCGCCTCGCCGTCCACGCTGCGGGGACACCGCGTCACCCCCGCGGCGGGGACCCCCCGAGACCCCTGAGACCCCCCCGAGACCCCCGAGACCCCTCCGAGACCCCCGAGACCCCCCCGAGACCCCCCCCGAGACCCCCCCACAGCCAGAGACCCCCCCCTCAAAGAGCCCGGAGCCACCTGAGCGGGGACACGGGGGGGGGGACGACAGGCACAGACACCGGGGGGGGACGGGGGGAGATGGGGGGACACGGACACGGGACACACGGACATGGTAGACGTGGGGACGCATGGACATGGGGACACGTGGACACAGGACACGTGGACATGGTGGACATGGGACACATGGACATGGGGACACGTGGACACAGGACACGTGGACATGGGGACACAGGGATATGGCCAACATGGGGGACACACGGACATGGGGACACACGGACATGGGACACACGGACATGGTGGACATGGGGACACAGGGATATGGCCAACATGGGGACACACAGACGTGAGGACACACAGACATGGGGACACACGGACATGGGACATGGGGACACACGGATGTGGGGACATGGGGACACAGGGACATGGGACACACGGACATGGGACACATGGACATAGCCAACATGGGGACACACGGACATGGGGACATGGACATGGGACACACGGACATGGGACACGTGGACATGGTGGACATGGGGACACAGGGATATGGCCAACATGGGGACACACGGACGTGGGGACACACGGACATGGGGACATGGACATGGGACACACGGACATGGGACATGGGGACACACGGACGTGGGGACATGGGACACACGGACATGGGACATGTGGACATGGTGGACATGGGGACACAGGGATATGGGGACACACGGACGTGGGACACATGGACATGGGGACACACGGACATGGTGGACATGGGGACACACGGACATGGGACACACGGACATGGCCAACATGGGGACATGGGGACACAGGGACATGGGACACACGGACATGGGACACATGGACATGGCCAACATGGGGACACACGGACATGGGGACATGGACATGGGACACATGGACATGGGGACACGCGGACATGGTGGACATGGGGACACAGGGATATGGCCAACATGGGGACACACGGACGTGGGGACACACGGACATGGGGACATGGACATGGGACACATGGACATGGGACATGGGGACACACGGACGTGGGGACATGGGACACACGGGCATGGGACACATGGACATGGGACACATGGACATGGGGACACACGGACATGACCAACATGGGGACATGGACACGCAGACACATGGACATGGGAACACATGGACATGGGACTCAGGGACATGGGGACACATGGACACAGGACACACAGACATGGGACACACAGATATGACCAACACGGGGACATGAACATGGGGACACACGGACATGGGGACACAGGGACACGGGGGGACACACAGACAGGGCGGACATGCGGACACGGGACACGTGGGGACACGGACACGGGACACACAGACGTGACCAACATGGGGAAATGGGGGGACACACGGACACAGGACACACGGGACACAGCCCCCCCAGGCACCCCCCCCCCCGGACCCATCCATCCACTAAAAGGGGGGGGGGGGGGGGCCTGTCCCCACCCCCCCGGGGCGAGCGCACAGGACCTCGGGGGGGGGCAGGCGGGGTATGGGTGGGGTCGGGGGGGTGGGGGTGTCCCCGTGGGGGGGTCTCGAGGGGGGGGTGTCCCCGTGGGGGGGGAGGGGTCCCGAGGGGGGGGTTCCCCCCCCCCCACTA
>NW_027449024.1:0-2500 GCF_030867145.1 Opisthocomus hoazin
GCCTGTGCTCTCTCAGCCGGGGCGGCGGTGGGGGGGCTTGCGGGGGGTGGCTGGGGTCGGCAGGCCGGCCCTGCCGGAGGCCCGTATGCAGGGGTGCCTGCACGGGGTGGGTGGGCCTGCGGCGGGCTGCCTGTGCTCTCTGAGCCGGGGCGGCGGTGGGGGGGGCTTGCGGGGGGTGGCTGGGGGCGGCAGGCCGGCCCTGCCGGAGGCCCGTATGCAGGGGTGCCTGCACGGGGTGGGAAGGGGCGGCGGCGGGGTGCCTGTGCTCTCTCAGCCGGGGCGGCGGTGGGGGGGCTTGCGGGGGGTGGCTTGGGGCGGCAGGCCGGTCCTGCCGGAGGCCCGTATGCAGGGGTGCCTGCACAGGGTGGGTGGGCCGGCGGCGGGCTGCCTGTGCTCTCTCAGCCGGGGCGGCGGTGGGGGGGCTTGCGGGGGGTGGCTGGGGGCGGCAGGCCGGCCCTGCCGGAGGCCCGTATGCAGGGGTGCCTGCACGGGGTGGGAAGGGGCGGCGGCGGGTTGCCTGTGCTCTCTCAGCCGGGGCGGCGGTGGGGGGGCTTGCGGGGGGTGGCTGGGGGCGGCAGGCCGGTCCTGCCGGAGGCCCGTATGCAGGGGTGCCTGCACAGGGTGGGTGGGCCGGCGGCGGGCTGCCTGTGCTCTCTGAGCCGGGGCGGCGGTGGGGGGGCTTGCGGGGGGTGGCTGGGGGCGGCAGGCCGGCCCTGCCGGAGGCCCGTATGCAGGGGTGCCTGCACGGGGTGGGAAGGGGCGGCGGCGGGGTTCCTGTGCTCTCTGAGCCGGGGCGGCGGTGGGGGGGCTTGCGGGGGGTGGCTGGGGGCGGCAGGCCGGCCCTGCCGGAGGCCCGTATGCAGGGGTGCCTGCACGGGGTGGGAAGGGGCGGCGGCGGGGTTCCTGTGCTCTCTGAGCCGGGGCGGCGGTGGGGGGGCTTGCGGGGGGTGGCTGGGGGCGGCAGGCCGGCTCTGCCGGAGGCCCGTATGCAGGGGTGCCTGCACGGGGTGGGAAGGGCCGGCGGCGGGCTGCCTGTGCTCTCTCAGCCGGGGCGGCGGTGGGGGGGCTTGCGGGGGGTGGCTGGGGTCGGCAGGCCGGTCCTGCCGGAGGCCCGTATGCAGGGGTGCCTGCACGGGGTGGGAAGGGCCGGCGGCGGGCTGCCTGTGCTGTCTCAGTCGGGGCGGCGGTGGGGGGGCTTGCGGGGGGTGGCTGGGGTCGGCAGGCCGGCCCTGCCGGAGGCCCGTATGCAGGGGTGCCTGCACGGGGTGGGTGGGCCTGCGGCGGGCTGCCTGTGCTCTCTGAGTCGGGGCGGCGGTGGGGGGGGCTTGCGGGGGGTGGCTGGGGGCGGCAGGCCGGCCGTGCCGGAGGCCCGTATGCAGGGGTGCCTGCACGGGGTGGGAAGGGCCGGCGGCGGGCTGCCTGTGCTCTCTCAGCCGGGGCGGCGGTGGGGGGGGTTGCGGGGGGTGGCTGGGGTCGGCAGGCCGGCCCTGCCGGAGGCCCGTATGCAGGGGTGCCTGCACGGGGTGGGAAGGGCCGGCGGCGGGCTGCCTGTGCTCTCTCAGTCGGGGCGGCGGTGGGGGGGCTTGCGGGGGGTGGCTGGGGTCGGCAGGCCGGCCCTGCCGGAGGCCCGTATGCAGGGGTGCCTGCACGGGGTGGGTGGGCCGGCGGCGGGCTGCCTGTGCTCTCTGAGCCGGGGCGGCGGTGGGGGGGGCTTGCGGGGGGTGGCTGGGGGCGGCAGGCCGGCCCTGCCGGAGGCCCGTATGCAGGGGTGCCTGCACGGGGTGGGAAGGGCCGGCGGCGGGGTGCCTGTGCTCTCTCAGCCGGGGCGGCGGTGGGGGGGCTTGCGGGGGGTGGCTGGGGGCGGCAGGCCGGTCCTGCCGGAGGCCCGTATGCAGGGGTGCCTGCACGGGGTGGGTGGGCCGGCGGCGGGCTGCCTGTGCTCTCTGAGCCGGGGCGGCGGTGGGGGGGCTTGCGGGGGGTGGCTGGGGGCGGCAGGCCGGCCCTGCCGGAGGCCCGTATGCAGGGGTGCCTGCACGGGGTGGGAAGGGCCGGCGGCGGGCTGCCTGTGCTCTCTCAGTCGGGGCGGCGGTGGGGGGGCTTGCGGGGGGTGGCTGGGGTCGGCAGGCCGGCCCTGCCGGAGGCCCGTATGCAGGGGTGCCTGCACGGGGTGGGTGGGCCGGCGGCGGGCTGCCTGTGCTCTCTGAGCCGGGGCGGCGGTGGGGGGGGCTTGCGGGGGGTGGCTGGGGGCGGCAGGCCGGCCCTGCCGGAGGCCCGTATGCAGGGGTGCCTGCACGGGGTGGGAAGGGGCGGCGGCGGGGTGCCTGTGCTCTCTCAGCCGGGGCGGCGGTGGGGGGGCTTGCGGGGGGGTGGCTGGGGGCGGCAGGCCGGTCCTGCCGGAGGCCCGTATGCAGGGGTGCCTGCACGGGGGTGGGTTGGGGGGGGCGGCGGGAATTTTTTGGTTTTTGTTGCTTTTTTATTTCTTTTTCCGCTTTTGAAACAG
>NW_027449024.1:10000-12500 GCF_030867145.1 Opisthocomus hoazin
GGCGTCCACCGCCACCGCCCCCGTCCCCCACCCACCGGCGCGCGCACGCGCGCGCGTCAGTGCGGCACGGCACCCCCGCGGTGCCCACCCGCAGACAGACGCCCGCGCGGGAGGCCGGCGGCGAGGCCCGCGCCATCGCCGCCCCGCGCCTCCCTCCCCCGAAGCTCGCTCTCGCTCTCTCTTCCCCAAACCCACCGCCGATAGCCCGGCGGGCACGAGCTCCGTCCAGCAGGCGCTCTCCGGGAGCGGGGAGCTTCGGAGCGCTCCCCGAGTCTCCATTTAGGGGGACGAAGGCCCGCGCGCTCGCGCGCGCGGCCCTGCGAGGCACCCCAGCCGCGCCGCTGCTGGCCCGCCGGCCCCCCCCCCCCGCGCTGGGGCGGGGGGGCTCGGCGGCGCAGACGGCGATTGATCGTAAAGCGACGCTCAGACAGGCGTAGCCCCGGGAGGAACCCGGGGCCGCGAGTGCGTTCGAAGTGTCGATGATCAATGTGTCCTGCAATTCACATTAATTCTCGCAGCTAGCTGCGTTCTTCATCGACGCACGAGCCGAGTGATCCACCGCTAAGAGTTGTCTCGGTTTCGGCACCGCCCCGCGCGCGCGGAGGGGCCGGGACCGCTCGCCGAGAGCGGCCCCTTCTCTGAGGACGGCCGGACCGACCGCCGGCCCCGCCGCCGCCCACCCCCCTCCGCACGCGCGGAGGGGGCGCGGCGCGGCGGCGCGACGCGGCGCGACGGAGAGGCCCTCGCCTCGGCTTGACCGTACGAGCACAGGGGAAACGGAAAACAACGGAAAACCCCGAGCGGCCAAAGGGCGGGGGAGCCCGCGCTCCCGACCGACCCTGGGGAAACGTACGCAACACACACACCCTTGGCGCGCTTCGGGGGCGGCCCAGGCGCCCGGGCTCGGACCGGCCTCCCCCCGGAGGCTACGGCACGCCCGGCCGCGACGCCTGCCCGCCTTCGCTCGGGAGCCGGACGCCCGGCTGCGCCCGCGCTGCGACGAGCCGGCTCCGCCCACCACGGTCGCCTCTCGCCCCGCCGGCGAACCTCGGCGCCGACGCCGCCTTCCACCGACGCCGGAGGAAGCGCGGCCGGCCACTGGAGCGCGAGCCGGCGACGCGCGGCCGCCCACCGGCCCGCGCCGGATGGGCGAACCCGGCCACCCCGCCCGGCGGCGGCGGCCGCCACCGCCGCCGCGAAAACCGCCGCCGCAGCCGCTTCTCGCCTCGGCCCCCTGGGGCCGCCGGCACGGCCCCAGCGGAAAGGCGGACGGCGCTGAGCGCGGGGGGCGGCTCCCACTCTCCCCGTTTCCACGCGAAGACCCGGAGCGGGACGCCCCCGCGCCGCGCGCCCGCCCTCGAGACGGAAGCGACGGGCGGGGAAACGCGGGACGGGACGGCCGCCAGCGGATGCGGCCGGGGAACCCTCCCGGACGACCCGACGGACGACCGGCACCGACCGGCACGCCGAGCGGCGCCGCCGCCGCTCGGCCTGGGGGGGTGTGGCTCGCCCCCCCCTTTCTTTCCCTGGGCGCCGAGGGCGGGGCGAGGAGCGGGAGAGGGGAGCGCGGCGCGCCCCGAGCGCGGCCGCAGCGCGAGCGTCCAAAGGCGCGGGGCGGCCCCCCGGCGGCCGCCCCCCCCCGCGGGGGCTCGCCGCGCCTTTCTTTCCCCCGGCGCGGAGCCCGCGCTCCGGCCGGCGGGTGGCCCCGTTTGCGAGGGCGGGCAGGTCGGCCGCGGCCGACCCGCGCCGCGGTCTCTCCGCCGAGACCGGCCCGCGGAGAGGGGGGGCAGGTTGGGGCAGCGAGACGCCCCCCCTTCTCCGGCACGGCGGCCCGCGGGGGCGGACGCCCCCCCCGCGGCTCGCGCCGTGCCGCTCGAGTCTTTAAACCGCCGCCCGGCTCCTTTGGCCTTTGACCCCCGGACTCGGCCGAGGGAGGGCCGCCGAAGCGCGGACGCTAGGTACCTGGCCCTGGGGTGAGGGAAACGACCTGCATGGCCCCGCGGGGGTGCCTCCCCCGGCTGCCGCCCTCGGGGGAGCGTCCGCCCGCGGGGGCGCGCCCGGCATCCGCCGCCACCACCTCGTCCTCCTTAGCCCCGGGGCCCGGGGTTTCCCTCGATAGCCCGGCGCTGCGCCCGGGGGGAGAGACGTGGCTCGGGCCGCCCGCTCGCGCGGGACGCGACCCGGCCGGGGGGGGGCCTCGCCCGCCCCGGGCGGCGCCAGCGGCCGAGACCGTGCTCGCGCCCCCCCCTTCCCGCCACGGCTCCCTCTTCGAGAGGCAGCCGTGCCGGGTCGGAGGGGAGGTTCGCGGGTCCGGCCGCCGCGCCGCCCGAAACGCCGTGCGCACACCCGCGCCACGGCCCGGAACGCCCGGAGACAGCCCTGTCCCGCGCGCGGGGGGGTAGACGGCGCCGCCGCCGGCGCCGCCCCACCCCCCCCCCCAGGAGCTGCCGCCCCCCGAAGACGGCGACACCCCTCGGCTGTCGCGCTTGCGGCCCCCGGT
>NW_027449024.1:17500-22998 GCF_030867145.1 Opisthocomus hoazin
GGCAACGGCCACCGGAGCCTGCGGGCAAGCAGCGGCTTCGCGCGGCTTCTGGCAGTCGGAAGCGCCGTGCGCGATAGGTAGGAGGCAGAACGGCCACGGCCACAGCCGCCGTGCAACACCCGAGTCTGCCGGCTGAACCGCGAGTAGCTGCAGCGGTTCGATGGCGCTGGTCCGCGAGCGCCAGCCCTCTGCCCTAGTATACGGACAGCGAGGTCCCCGGCCCCGGCGGGCTCGAAGAGAACCGTCTTCCCCCAGCGGGGAGGCGCGCGAGCGCCGCCGACTCTTACCATGACGTAACTGGAGGCAGCGCAAAGCAGCGACCCCTTCGGCAGCTCCGAAGAAGAACCGGGCAAGACGTCTACCTGCCAGAACCGCGGTGGAGCCAAAGTCCCGCCGGAGCGAGGTAGACGAGGCATCCCTTTCCGCCGGCAGCTCCGGCGGCCACATCGGGCACACCGGACCCGGCGGACGGTAAAACGGGTAGACCTGGCCTCCCTGCCGGCAGAACGGGTAGACGAGGCCTCCCTGCCTGGAACCGGGTAGACCTGGCATCCCTGCCGGAAGCGGGTAGACCTGGCATCCCTGCCGGTAAAACGGGTAGACCTGGCCTCCCTGCCGGCAGAACGGGTAGACGAGGCCTCCCTGCCTGGAACCGGGTAGACCTGGCATCCCTGCCGGAAGCGGGTAGACCTGGCATCCCTGCCGGTAAAACGGGTAGACCTGGCCTCCCTGCCGGCAGAACGGGTAGACGAGGCCTCCCTGCCTGGAACCGGGTAGACCTGGCATCCCTGCCGGAAGCGGGTAGACCTGGCATCCCTGCCGGCAAAACGGGTAGACCTGGTCTCCCTGCCGCCAAAACGGGTAGACCTGGCCTCCCTGCAGGTAAAACGGGTAGACCTGGCCTCCCTGCCGGCAGAACGGGTAGACCTGGCCTCCCTGCCGCCAGAACGGGTAGACCTGGCATCCCTGCCGGCAAAACGGGTAGACCTGGTCTCCCTGCCGGTAAAACGGGTAGACCTGTTCTCCCTGCCGGCAAAACGGGTAGACCTGGCCTCCCTGCCGGCAGAACGGGTAGACCTGGCCTCCCTGCCGCCAGAACGGGTAGACCTGGCATCCCTGCCGGCAAAACGGGTAGACCTGGTCTCCCTGCCGGTAAAACGGGTAGACCTGGTCTCCCTGCAGGTAAAACGGGTAGACCTGTTATCCCTGCCGGCAAAACGGGTAGACCTGGCATCCCTGCCGGTAAAACGGGTAGACCTGGTCTCCCTGCCTGCAAAAAGGGTAGACCTGTTCTCCCTGCCGCCAGAACGGGTAGACCTGGCCTCCCTGCCGGTAAAATGGGTAGACCTGGTCTCCGTGCAGGTAAAACGGGTAGACCTGGTATCCCTGCCGGCAGAACGGGTAGACCTGGTCTCCCTGCCGCCAGAACGGGTAGACCTGGCATCCCTGCCGGCAAAACGGGTAGACCTGGTCTCCCTGCCGGTAAAACGGGTAGACATGGCCTCCCTGCAGGTAAAACGGGTAGACCTGTTCTCCCTGCCGGCAAAACGGGTAGACCTGGCATCCCTGCCGGCAAAACGGGTAGACCTGGTCTCCCTGCCGGTAAATGGGTAGACCTGGTCTCCCTGCCGCTAGAACGGGTAGACCTGGCCTCCCTGCCGGCAACATGGGTAGACCTGGCCTCCCTGCCGGTAAAACGGGTAGACCTGGCATCCCTGCAGGTAAAACGGGTAGACCTGGCATCCCTGCCGGCAAAACGGGTAGACCTGTTCTCCCTGCAGGTAAAACGGGTAGACCTGTTCTCCCTGCCGCCAGAACGGGTAGACCTGGCATCCCTGCCGGCAAAACGGGTAGACCTGGCATCCCTGCCGGTAAATGGGTAGACCTGGCATCCCTGCCGGAAAAACGGGTAGACCTGGCATCCCTGCCGGCAATACGGGTAGACCTGGTCTCCCTGCCGCTAGAACGGGTAGACCTGGCATCCCTGCCGGTAAAACAGGTAGACCTGGCCTCCCTGCCGCCAGAACGGGTAGACCTGGCATCCCTGCCGGTAAAACGGGTAGACCTGGCCTCCCTGCCGGCAGAACGGGTAGACCTGGTCTCCCTGCAGGTAAAACGGGTAGACCTGGCCTCCCTGCCGGCAGAACGGGTAGACCTGGCCTCCCTGCCGGCAGAAGGGGTAGACCTGTCCTCCCTGCGGACAGAGCGGGTCGCCCGTGCTGGAGGCCCGTATGCAGGGGTGCCTGCACGGGGTGGGAAGGGGCGGCGGCGGGCTGCCTGTGCTCTCTCAGCCGGGGCGGCGGTGGGGGGGCTTGCGGGGGGTGGCTTGGGGCGGCAGGCCGGTCCTGCCGGAGGCCCGTATGCAGGGGTGCCTGCACAGGGTGGGTGGGCCGGCGGCGGGCTGCCTGTGCTCTCTCAGCCGGGGCGGCGGTGGGGGGGCTTGCGGGGGGTGGCTGGGGTCGGCAGGCCGGCCCTGCCGGAGGCCCGTATGCAGGGGTGCCTGCACGGGGTGGGAAGGGGCGGCGGCGGGCTGCCTGTGCTCTCTCAGCCGGGGCGGCGGTGGGGGGGCCTGTGGCGGGTGGCTGGGGGCGGCAGGCCGGCCCTGCCGGAGGCCCGTATGCAGGGGTGCCTGCACGGGGTGGGAAGGGCCGGCGGCGGGCTGCCTGTGCTGTTTCAGTCGGGGCGGCGGTGGGGGGGCTTGCGGGGGGTGGCTGGGGTCGGCAGGCCCGCCCTGCCGGAGGCCCGTATGCAGGGGTGCCTGCACGGGGTGGGTGGGCCTGCGGCGGGCTGCCTGTGCTCTCTGAGCCGGGGCGGCGGTGGGGGGGGCTTGCGGGGGGTGGCTGGGGGCGGCAGGCCGGCCCTGCCGGAGGCCCGTATGCAGGGGTGCCTGCACGGGGTGGGAAGGGGCGGCGGCGGGGTGCCTGTGCTCTCTGAGCCGGGGCGGCGGTGGGGGGGCTTGCGGGGGGTGGCTGGGGTCGGCAGGCCGGCCCTGCCGGAGGCCCGTATGCAGGGGTGCCTGCACGGGGTGGGAAGGGCCGGCGGCGGGCTGCCTGTGCTCTCTCAGCCGGGGCGGCGGTGGGGGGGCCTGTGGCGGGTGGCTGGGGGCGGCAGGCCGGCCCTGCCGGAGGCCCGTATGCAGGGGTGCCTGCACGGGGTGGGAAGGGCCGGCGGCGGGCTGCCTGTGCTCTCTCAGCCGGGGCGGCGGTGGGGGGGGTTGCGGGGGGTGGCTGGGGTCGGCAGGCCGGCCCTGCCGGAGGCCCGTATGCAGGGGTGCCTGCACGGGGTGGGAAGGGCCGGCGGCGGGCTGCCTGTGCTCTCTCAGCCGGGGCGGCGGTGGGGGGGGTTGCGGGGGGTGGCTGGGGTCGGCAGGCCGGCCCTGCCGGAGGCCCGTATGCAGGGGTGCCTGCACGGGGTGGGTGGGCCTGCGGCGGGCTGCCTGTGCTCTCTGAGCCGGGGCGGCGGTGGGGGGGGCTTGCGGGGGGTGGCTGGGGGCGGCAGGCCGGCCCTGCCGGAGGCCCGTATGCAGGGGTGCCTGCACGGGGTGGGAAGGGGCGGCGGCGGGTTGCCTGTGCTCTCTCAGCCGGGGCGGCGGTGGGGGGGCTTGCGGGGGGTGGCTGGGGGCGGCAGGCCGGCCCTGCCGGAGGCCCGTATGCAGGGGTGCCTGCACGGGGTGGGAAGGGCCGGCGGCGGGCTGCCTGTGCTGTCTCAGTCGGGGCGGCGGTGGGGGGGGTTGCGGGGGGTGGCTGGGGTCGGCAGGCCGGCCCTGCCGGAGGCCCGTATGCAGGGGTGCCTGCACGGGGTGGGTGGGCCTGCGGCGGGCTGCCTGTGCTCTCTGAGCCGGGGCGGCGGTGGGGGGGGCTTGCGGGGGGTGGCTGGGGTCGGCAGGCCGGCCCTGCCGGAGGCCCGTATGCAGGGGTGCCTGCACGGGGTGGGAAGGGCCGGCGGCGGGCTGCCTGTGCTGTCTCAGTCGGGGCGGCGGTGGGGGGGGTTGCGGGGGGTGGCTGGGGTCGGCAGGCCGGCCCTGCCGGAGGCCCGTATGCAGGGGTGCCTGCACGGGGTGGGTGGGCCTGCGGCGGGCTGCCTGTGCTCTCTGAGCCGGGGCGGCGGTGGGGGGGGCTTGCGGGGGGTGGCTGGGGGCGGCAGGCCGGCCCTGCCGGAGGCCCGTATGCAGGGGTGCCTGCACGGGGTGGGAAGGGCCGGCGGCGGGCTGCCTGTGCTGTCTCAGTCGGGGCGGCGGTGGGGGGGCTTGCGGGGGGTGGCTGGGGTCGGCAGGCCGGCCCTGCCGGAGGCCCGTATGCAGGGGTGCCTGCACGGGGTGGGTGGGCCTGCGGCGGGCTGCCTGTGCTCTCTGAGCCGGGGCGGCGGTGGGGGGGGCTTGCGGGGGGTGGCTGGGGGCGGCAGGCCGGCCCTGCCGGAGGCCCGTATGCAGGGGTGCCTGCACGGGGTGGGAAGGGGCGGCGGCGGGGTGCCTGTGCTCTCTCAGCCGGGGCGGCGGTGGGGGGGCTTGCGGGGGGTGGCTGGGGGCGGCAGGCCGGTCCTGCCGGAGGCCCGTATGCAGGGGTGCCTGCACAGGGTGGGTGGGCCGGCGGCGGGCTGCCTGTGCTCTCTCAGCCGGGGCGGCGGTGGGGGGGCTTGCGGGGGGTGGCTGGGGTCGGCAGGCCGGCCCTGCCGGAGGCCCGTATGCAGGGGTGCCTGCACGGGGTGGGAAGGGGCGGCGGCGGGCTGCCTGTGCTCTCTCAGCCGGGGCGGCGGTGGGGGGGCCTGTGGCGGGTGGCTGGGGGCGGCAGGCCGGCCCTGCCGGAGGCCCGTATGCAGGGGTGCCTGCACGGGGTGGGAAGGGCCGGCGGCGGGCTGCCTGTGCTGTTTCAGTCGGGGCGGCGGTGGGGGGGCTTGCGGGGGGTGGCTGGGGTCGGCAGGCCGGCCCTGCCGGAGGCCCGTATGCAGGGGTGCCTGCACGGGGTGGGTGGGCCTGCGGCGGGCTGCCTGTGCTCTCTGAGCCGGGGCGGCGGTGGGGGGGGCTTGCGGGGGGTGGCTGGGGGCGGCAGGCCGGCCCTGCCGGAGGCCCGTATGCAGGGGTGCCTGCACGGGGTGGGAAGGGGCGGCGGCGGGGTGCCTGTGCTCTCTGAGCCGGGGCGGCGGTGGGGGGGCTTGCGGGGGGTGGCTGGGGGCGGCAGGCCGGCCCTGCCGGAGGCCCGTATGCAGGGGTGCCTGCACGGGGTGGGAAGGGCCGGCGGCGGGCTGCCTGTGCTCTCTCAGCCGGGGCGGCGGTGGGGGGGCCTGTGGCGGGTGGCTGGGGGCGGCAGGCCGGCCCTGCCGGAGGCCCGTATGCAGGGGTGCCTGCACGGGGTGGGAAGGGCCGGCGGCGGGCTGCCTGTGCTCTCTCAGCCGGGGCGGCGGTGGGGGGGGTTGCGGGGGGTGGCTGGGGTCGGCAGGCCGGCCCTGCCGGAGGCCCGTATGCAGGGGTGCCTGCACGGGGTGGGAAGGGCCGGCGGCGGGCT
>NW_027449025.1:0-42073 GCF_030867145.1 Opisthocomus hoazin
GACAAACTGAACCAGAGACAAAAGGAAGAAATCAGAGCCAACAAGTAAATTCTGAGTGCAAGGAGCTCCTAATTGTGAGCTGAGCAGTTCTGCTGGGTAGTCGGCAGCCATTCCCTTCTGCAGCTGAAGTTTCTGAGTGGTAACTTTATGTGGAGTATGTTCCAGGAATCTAGATTACAAATGGCAAAGGTCTAGATAGTGATCACAAAGCATGTATCTAAACAGAAGGCAAAACGCTGGAGGAATAATACTGCTTCTGGAATTTGCTTTAACTGGGATGTCCAAAAGAAGCAGAGGATTTAATAAAACTCACATAATTGTGAACAGAAGTAGCACGTAGCTTAAGCTCTTCTGTGAGTGTGGAAGAGGGAAGGAGAGATCAAGTAATCTCAGCTTCTGGTTGTTACCGCAGCTAGCCAATGTGATTTCCACGCTTTCGAAGCAGACTCTCTCAGCTTGTCACCATCTTTATTTTTTTTCCATTGGCTTGTCTCATCCCAGTGAACCACTGGAAAACCCAGAAACAAATAGACTGCTTCTGACAGAAACTAGAGAAAACCGGCAGCTGTTTTCAGAATGAAGAGGGTACAGCTCATGTTGCCCCATGGTGGGTTTGTCTACCTCGCCTTTTACAAGCAGCCCCAAGCTGGCTCTGCCTGGGGTCCCTGTTGGCCAGATGCAGTGTAGCTGTGGTCCAAAAGCAGTCCACCCAGGAGAGTACAAGGGGGTGCAGCATCCTTCATTAATTGTTTCTACATTTTGTATGACTGTTGGGGTTGATGTAGCTTGAGAGTTAGCATGACTAGGCCGCTTAAGCAAAACAGTTAGCATAACTGAACAGGCCGCTGGAAAGGACAGCTAAGAATAACAATTGAGAAAGTTCTGATAGTGCACATGATGTGGGTTAGCAAAAACAAGATGTGTTCAAGGACGTGGAGGCGGTCTGTTGTTATTAGCGTTAGTGCATAGTTACCAATCATAAGGGAATATGGGGTGCGTGAACAGCGCATGATTTATGTCTGTAGCCTATCCGAATAAGCATGATCGCGTGTGCAGATATGAAAAATGTATATAACCACGCAAGTGGAGCAATAAAGTGAACTGACTGTGCATTGCATCAATGTGTGAGAGTCGTTCCTGTCCCTGCACGGATGCTGAAACTCGGCATATGACCAGTGGAGTTACACTTGAAAGCTTCTTCCTTCACTTCCGTCATCCTATACTGCGCAGCTGGTTATCTTGGGATGGTTATTTGTCTTCTTCCCTAATGCTTTTTGCTCCTGTCCTGAGTACTCCTAATACGATACCACCACTGACAGGAAGGAGAGCAGGGTTTTACATTCAAATTCAAATCATACAAGTTCAAACATTTATTTTAAATCAGATGCTGTTCAGATGCCATGCGAGTACAGATTTTACAGCATAGTTCGTGTGATCTTCGCAAATATCCCAAGCAAACAAACTTTGCAGAAAACAATCGTATAATTTTACTAATCTCCGGGACACTGGCTCATGGGGATCACCATTTCCAACAAAGTGTCTGCTCAGATCCTTTGCTGGGTGATCTTTGTACCATTAGATATTATCTCTATTTTCCTGTGTTGACACCTATTGGAGAAACAGCTTATACTAGTTACAGAAACCATCTAGTCTGATGACTTTATGACTTGCTATCATCCCTCACAAATAATATTATTCATTGACTTTCTGATCATATTTGCTATTAAAACTAATCAAACATACTTCAGTTATTGCCTGCTTCCCAACAGACCCATTCTAACAGCATTTCTGATACTTCTTCACCTTACTGAACCTGTACCATCATCCCTAGCTTCAATGCCCAAACCCATTTTATCATTAACACCCACACACTCTCAGGGTGTTAGCTCCCATCACAGGGAATTGTTAGAACATCATCGTAGGGTGTTGGATAGCCAAGCCAGTGTGAGTGGGATCAAAGAAAGAGGATGACCGGGCTCTACCCTACTGCTTGCTGAGCCTCAGCAAAGGGAGAGAGGCAGCTGGGTGGGAAGGCAGAAAGTGTGCTGCGGGAAACTGCTTCTGGTGCTGTTTTTTCCCTCTGCGTTGTCAGGTCGAGAGTTGAGATGGTATGGCTTGTCCCCTCTGCTGATATTCTTAAGCGGGGAATTACATTTCTCTCTTAACAGCTCCTCGTTGTAAAGCCAAAACTGCTTTCCCCCCTCCGAAACGACCCGTAGTATTGTTCTCCTGTTATCATGGTAAATTATGGATGTGAGACACGCTGAATGATGACAACGCTCCTGTACGCAGTCGTGCTATGCGCTGATGAAATTTATCTTTTGTCACATATGGCTTTTTAACGCTTCTATTTATTCCAGGCCCGACATTGGGCTCTTGATGGGACTGTGAGGGAGCACGAAGCACGCTGCCCGCGCTGGGATTGTCACTGCAGAGCCACCTGGGATCCTCCGAGGAGCTCGCGTCGGTTTGTGACCGACCCGTGACCAAGGTGTAAGCAGCATTTCACGTCTGCACACATACTTCAAGCATTTGATTCAATAAAAAGTTGCACCCAAACCAGAATTGCACTTTCCTGTGGTACTTTTATTCATTTTACCGATTGCCGGTCAGCTGCAGCCAGGCAACGTGCCTGTGTGTGGCAGCGCAAGTGGGAGCCGCGGACCGAACGCCCGCCAAAATGTGCAGCCCCCAGCACCTGACATGGTGGGGAGGGCCAACTGCTCTCACGCCCTCTCCACAGGGGAAAGCCCGCCCGCCCGCCAGCGCCGGCCCGCCTGCCACCCAGCCCAGAGGGCGGCCATCCGCGCAGGGGCTGAGAGGACCGGGCACCGGCGCGGCTGACAGGACGCGTGTGTGGGCTGGTGGGGTGCAGGGCCTCGGGGAGGCGGCGGGGGGGGCGCCGCGGCGTGACCGGCGCCACGGGCAGCACCCACACGGCCGCCCCGCAGCCACCCCGGGCCCGCCGAAGGGGCAGCGGCGGGAACGGCCTCGCCCACAGCCTGAGGGGAAGGCGGAGCGGTGCCTCTCGGGGGCGGGGCTTCCCGGGGCGGGGCTTCCTCCGCTCTGGTTCCTGGGGGGGCGGGGCGGGAGCAGCGCTCGCGCACGTATTCGGCTGCGGGGGGGGCGTGGCCCCGGAGGGGGCGCGGCGCGGCCAAGCAGGGGCGGGGCACGGGGTTCGGGATCGCGGGCGGGGCGGGGCGAGGGGCGGGGCGGCGGGGCAGCCTCCTTCCCGGGGCAGGCACACACAAACACCGCGGGCCGCGCGCGGGGCGGGGGCCGGCGGGAAGCGGCGGGGGCAACGGGGCCGCCCCTCCTCACTTCGGCGGCGGCCGGCGCAGGACAATGGAAGAGGCGGCGGCGGCGGCGGCGGCGGGGGGGCCGTGCCCGTCGGAGCGAACGGGAGCGGCGGCGCTGAGCGGGGAGAACGAGGCCGAGAGTCGGCAGGGCCCGGCGGAGCGCGGCGGGGAGGCGGCCCCGCTCAACCTGTTGGACACTTGCGGGGTGTGCGGGCAGCCCATCCAGAGCCGGCGGCCCAAGCTGCTGCCCTGCCTCCACTCCGTCTGCCTCCGCTGCCTGCCGCCGCCCGACCGCTACCTCATGCTGCCCCCCGCCGTCCCCTCCGCCGCCACCGGCACCCCCAAGGAGCCGCCGCCGCCGCCCCCCTCATCGCCCACCTCGCCCCTGCACTGCACGCCCGGTGAGTGGCCGCTCCGCCGCCGACCCCCTTCCCTCCGGGCTTGGGGCCGCAGGCGGGGTATCGCGACAGGCATGGGGGGCGGGGCGCTGTCGCGACGGGAGGCGCCGTGGGCGGGGCGCAGGTGCCCGTGGGCGTGGGGGGGGCGTTGGGGGATGTGAGGGGGAGCGCCGCGAGGAAGTTGCGGTGAGCTCGCGCGCCGCTGGCGCGGTGGCTCCTGTCAGCGCTGCGGGGGGCGCGCGGTAAGCCCCTGCCACCCCGAAGTGCTTCCCTAATGTTTGGGGTTTTTAAATTTTAATTATGTTTTTTTCCTAGCCCTCTCGGGGCTGGCGGTTCGCTGGGTTTTGCCGAAGGCGGCTTCGCCCCAGGGCAAGGGGCGGGCGGGCGTCCCGCGGTGGGAGCGGGTGAAGACCCCGCAGCGCCCGGGGCGGAGGGGGGGGAGCGTGGCGGGAGTGGGGCCGCTCTGAAGTGGAGTTGGTGGCGGTCGCGCATGTTAGGGTGGGTGGGTGGGACCCAGGTGAAAAGTCCTGCGTGGAGAAAGAAGTGGTAACTCCAGGCTGGCCGTTCTGAAGCTCGTATCGGCCGTCGCCCTTTAAATGCGTTTAGGGACCCTTTACCGTTCTGCCAGCAGCTGTGAGCAGAAGGGTTACAACTTGAACGTGCCAGGTGTTTACGGCAATTTGTGAAGGAACACCCTCTTGAGAGAAAGGGATGTTTGGGACAAGCGGAGAGACAGCCTTGCTTGAGAATACCTGAGAAAGCCCCGAGTGTATTATTAAAGGATATGCTGAGTCTCTTCATCTATGTGGATGTCTGTGTTAGTGTACTCATCCCATCTTTAATTTTAGTATGTAATTTATGTGGTAGTCAGACTGCCTTGTCCGAAGTTCCAGAATGGGAAAATCTGTGAGACCCAAAGCCAGTATGTTTAAGATTGTTTAATCCAGGAGAAGTTATTGCTCCTATGTCTACAAGTAGAACTGTGAAGTTCTGTATGGGAGGAAAAGAAAAAGCACCAGCCCTGGTGTGTGATGAGGTGTTCCAAGATGAGATGTTTGGGAATGAGAAAGGGAGCAGAGATGCACCTAACTCGGGGGCTGCAACATAGTCTGAGAGACAATATAATCATCGCCTTATGACTTTTGAGGTCATGAACAGCACAGCTCAATTCTCAGATGTTCTCTTATGGGGTCTGTAGCTGAGTAAGAAATAAGATGTATCATAAGAATGAAAAGATCAGTGCTATTCAAACACCTGCTTGGGAGGACAAATGATAGATGAAATAATGAATTGTAGCAACAGTGAACTTGTGGCCATGTTCCTCCCCTTTTGACTGTGTGAATTGGTTCTGTGTGAATGAATTACACAGTATGTATTCCTCCTTCTACAAGTTTACAGACGTACTGCTTGGTGGTGACATTATTTTTACCTTGTTGACTTTTCTTTCAAGTTATCTTCATGGTTCCACACTACCATTCATTGTCCAGTAGGAAGAGGAACCTCTTGTAGATCTCTCGCTCTGCTTGATGTGGTGTGTTCTTTACGTCTTTTCTTGTCATGGTTCTGGTCCAGTTAAAAGGGCAAAGGCTGTGTGCTAGCTACCTAAGGCCTAACTAGGTGATATGCATTGGCTGCCTTCTGCTTTCCAACTGATACTTAAAAAGTTGTAAAGTTAGGATTGCAAAAAGAAGAAAAAGGTGTGAGTGTCTAGAGCTGATTGTATTGAGGAAAAATGTTGTGGTTGGAGGAGAGTTCTTAAATTCTCAGAAGATGGAAGGAAGGACAGGTCAGTGCAAATCTGTCACTTCTTCTGGTAATATGTTGTGCGAAATGTTTATAAGGAGTGACCTGAAGAAATAAACTGAAGAGTATAAGCTTGGAAAGTTGGATAGTAAGTGCCTCTTATGATGTACATTGTGAGATTACTGTGACTAAAGTGAAGAAATTAAACAGCAGGAAAGCTATTTGTGCTGGAAGGAACGACCTAGGTAAGGAACACAATAGAAGTGCAAGCTAGGAAAAGCTTCTGAAAGATAAGCGGACAGACTGCTTATGCACGTGTGTGGAGCAGTAAAGTTGCACAAAAAAGAAGCCTGAAGAAAGACTGGTAGAAGGGAGTCTGTTTTGAACAAAGGAAAGGATGTGATTTGAAAAGCGCTTCACTGAGCCAGCCTTGCGATGAAGTGTGCTAATAGCCAAATTATTTGAGAAACAGGTAGATAAAGATGAACCGAGTTTGAAGTATAATCTGGATATGCTTTTTTCCTTCAGTAAACGGTTTCCAAGCGCAAACAGTCCTTAGCTTTGATAGAAGAATGCATGCCTTCAACTTCCAACGTACAGACAAGTTTATGTGGGAGAACATTGGCTCTCTTTCTGTAAAGATACTAACAACTAATAAAGGAGTGCTGTGAATTTTTTTTTTTTTCGTACTTAAGGATCTGGAGTGAGTTAAGAATTCTGGTGTTGCTAACTTGAATGCGAGATTCAGCACGGGTAATGGCAAAGACAAGTGTCAATTTGCTGTGGTGGATATTAATCAGTGTTCCTCCTGCAAAGGTAGGCTGGTGGCAAGGCCATTTGGTGTGGGTATGCTCTGTACTGCCACATGCATTCAGTTTTGAAATAAAATTTCTATAGAAAAGAAAACTTGGAGTTTCTGCTCTCTGTACCGTTCATGAAGTTTAAGGTGGTGCAGAATCAGCTGTGTGTCAGACTTCAATGGTCTTAGCACTGGGAGAACTTGCTGCTTGTTTTCTGAATGTCCAATGGCAGCTTACTTGATCTAGGTGATATTTCTATCGTTGCATTGCCAAAAACTGGCTTGCTAGGCACAGAACTGTGGCGAACGCTGCAAGAGTGGGTCTGTAAATGTGATACTGCCTTGTGAGCAGGTATCTACAGACACTGCTGCTAAGTTCATGTGTGTGTTCCTTTTGTTTTTCTAATGGCCATTCTTTACTGTCTGATTGTGTGAGTTAGAACTGGTGCATACAAGAAGCCTGTAATTAGAAATCTGCCATTTGCCCAAATTTTGTGCTGGGTGGCGCTTCAGTGACTAGTTGAGCAGTAATCTGTACTTAATCAAAGGACAGTGTTCATGTGGGGAGTATCATAGTACTCTTGTGGAATTTTTAAATGTGAAAGAGGTACATGAAAACTGCAATGTTATAGATTGAGTTTTTATTCCTTTTCAAAACTATTTAAGTCGCAGACATCCTAGTGCTTTTATCATCAATGTGTACAAGAAATAGATTGGGAGCTGATGTGGGAAAAACTTATGAATGGAAACACATAGCAAAGTTTTATGCAGGTATCATGATTAAATCTTACTGGTCTCAATACCAAAAATAGTAGAGGGAATTTTTTTTCTTTGCTTTATCTGTAGACAAACCTACTAGCAAAAAAATCTGTATGAAGCTGTTAAAAGCATGTGATGTTTGGGCACTCCCAGGATATAAATTCTTGGAAAGTGTCCAGACTCACAACTCAAATATGTTTGATACTTGCTGCTAATTAAGGAATAAATACTTCAGAGTTACTGAACAAGGATTTTGGTGATGTTGATGTTTCATATTTCATCTTATTATTGCCCAGAAATACTTGTTTATCAATACAGTTTGGAGGTCTGTAAGACATGGAATGAAGACCTAACCCTTGATATCCCCTCACGTATGCGGGTGGCATCTGGTGTTTGATTATGTCCCAACGTCAGTCCTTATCCAGATAGCTTTAAACTTTCAGACTCTCATTTGGTCATGATATCTGGACTTTTCGAAGTCATCACTTCATACAACCTTTGAAATTAACTTAAATTTTCTTATTTCTCTGTGTCTAATGCATTGTTTCCATCTTTCATCAGTTTAATAATGGTTGGAGTCCTAATTAGTTAGTTTGAAGGATATAACAGCTTCATTTGAGCTTTGTTATGTTGAAGACCATTTTATCTTCCAGGCCTTGGACGTCTAAGAATATTTAAGATTTTTTTTAATCTGCCTGCTGTATATGATTATTTCTGTTTCATCTTTCATATTGCCACTTGCTTCAAGTGGATTCTCACTGTCTTCACCATTACAAAGAGTCCATATTATATTTGTGTGGGTATACACTCGTGTTTGCACATATATGGTTGCATCTATGCATCCTTTCACAAGTGTTATTCAAGAACTGAATTGTTTAACCTGTAAAAAAATTTAAGGAGATTTGGGAGTGCTGATATTTGAAAATATATGCTATAGAAATAGATGTTACAGGAAAGATAAGCCTACTTTTCATACTGTTTTTGATTTGTGCTTACTTTGAGTTGAAAATGCCCAGAGACAGCATATGTAAAAAGCATTTAGCATTGTTACAGGTAAAATACAATGTTACTGTTATGATAGCCTGTAATGGACAAACTTCTTGGCCAAAAGGTCAGGAAACTAGTGAAACTTAAAATACTAATCAATAAACTATCAAGAGAAGGTTCTTATTTTTCTAATTATAATGCCCTTCTCTTAGAAAAAGGTATGATCTCAAGATATATGATGGGAAATGATACTAATTGTGCAAGTGTCATTTAAAGTAGAGGATATATTTGCCGAAAATTCCTGCATTCTCTTCTAAGAGGAATTCCACAAAAATCAGTACGCATACCTACGCAGTATTTATTAAGGTGGACAACTACATGATGCTCAAAGAAGCTTTTATCGTGCTTGATCCAATATATGATTAATATAAGAATATATTATATGCTTTTCTTTAGGCATACATAAGATAACAATATTTCGAGGGTGGGTTAGATGCATTTACATTCTTGCTACTTTCACGGACAGGAAGTGGGAGACTGAAAAGCTGAAGCCATCAGAAACATCAGATGGGTTTTAAAACAACTGCAGTGATGTTCATTTGAATTAGAAGCCTTTTAGAAGTTAGGCTTTATAAGTTATCAAAATAGCTGAACTGTTGTGTGAAACGTTTTTTGTTTATAAGCAAAGATCTAAATCCTCAGAGGCCAACCTAGCTCAGTTCCAATACAAAATCAGCTTGTAATGTCTCTAGTAAGCAATTAGTACTTTAAATAATGGAAAGGAATCCTAGATCATAAGGTAACAGGAGAGGAAATATACGCTAATGTATATAATGTATTTAGTTGAAAGTATGTTGGTTTGTTTTAATGCGTATGAATGATAGAGATACCTCTTAAGAAAATGACTTGTTTGAAGAGCCAGGGAAAAATAATGGTGCATATTCTCATTAAGAGGCAAGTCGAGGAAGGAGTGTGCTCATTGTGGCCAACTTGTTCATCGGAGAAATGTACTGAAGAGCTAGTAGGCCATGCGTGTGGCAGGCTTTTTGGTTGGCCTGCTAACTTACAGAAGTACGAGGTGGCCATGTTCACTCAACTTTACCCAGCTGGTCAAATTTTAAGAGACGAAATTTCACAGAATCATAGAATGGTTTGGGTTGGAAGGGACCTTACAGATCAGCTAGTTCCAACCCCTGTGCCATGGGCACCTTCCACTAGACCAGGTTGCTCAAAGCCCCATCCAACCTGACCTTGAACACTTCCAGGGAGGGGGCAGCCACAGCTTCTCTGGGCAACCTGTGCCAGTGTTTCACCACTCTCATAGTAAAAATAAAGTCTCCCCGGAGCCTTCCCTTCACCGTGCCAGGGTTGTGTGAGTTTGTGTTAAGATGCTGTAGGTGGAATTTCCCTATTTGGTGGAATTTCCCAGTAACAGTAAAGTTGTGAAGCTGGTATTTTGCCCATTATATCTAACCTAAAAACAAGGCAGGGGAAAACCAGAAAGAATTTAAAGTGAATTCTAATGAGACTGTATTTCAGTATGAATAACTGACTGTTTATCAAAAATCTGTTATTTCTGAAATTGGAAATTTAGACTTCAAAAGGTTTTTACAATAAGACGAAATACTTTAGTGGTTTTCATTGATTTCCTAACAATAATATGCTGGTCAGGCAGGGTTCTTCAGGTGAATATGGCCCTGTAGATTTTATTGTGGACCTATTCAGGTGGTCCAGCTGAACTGAGAGTAGTAGCAAAATCTCCTACTATTGGACTTATGATCTCTTATTTAACTGTTATCTACTATAACAGTTTAATGATGCATTCTTTTTTGTTTGGCTAACTTAAAAGTCACAGAAAAATTGTGTTCATATAAAAATCCTGGTGATGCTGTTTGTATTTTCATCAGCAATTAGGTAGCTACGGAGTCATTTACTATTTAAACTATGTACTTGCAGCTCAAAAGTGCTTTGAAGACATCAGTGTCATAGCTGAGCTAACTGAATGTCTACTTTCTTTTTTTTTATTGGCCAGAGAGAATGCATAAAAACATAGATGTTTACTATCAAAGAAAGCATGAAACAGTTATGTGAAATAACTGAGAAAAATTACACCATTCTTAGCCAGAAACAGTGTTGTAAAGTCAGGTAAGAAACTGAAGGTTGAGCAAAAGAATGTTCTTAATTACCTGATACTGTCTTTCCAGTGCTTCAAGTAAACACTTATTTGAAACTTTTATGTGGGAGAAAATTGTGTGTTACCTTGCATATGTTACTAACATATGATAGAGGACTGATGTTAAACAAGCTTTCTAGTGATTTTTGAAGTTTATCAGTGGGCTATGGAAAAAAGGAAGACAGTAAGCAAGGCTCAGCTGTTTGAACTGCACTCGTGTGTTTTGAGGACCCTTGTTTCTAGAGTGGATTTGGGTCACGGGCACATCTTCATTTCAAAACAGAAATCTGCAACTCCAGTGCTCGATCCCTCATAAGTGGGAATACATTGACAAGAGAACTGAGCCATTTGCTTTCTGACTGTAGAAAGATTCCTGCTTCTGATTAATAAGTAAGTTGCCACAGGCAACTCTTTAAAGTGGTGAGTTCCCCTTTCTACTGTGGTCCCTCAAGTGAATATAGTGCAATTTGAATAAAACAAGACTGTAGTTGAAATATCCTTTGAACTAAAAAGATTAACTAATTTGAAAAGTGACTGTGTATTTTCCCAGTGTGTTGACACATCTATCTGTACTGTACATAGTAAAAAAGAAACAGGACTATTTTCACCGAAATGTTGACTTGGAAAAACCCCTTGTATTTTCTAGGATGTCCGCTTGAGTTCAGAAAGCCTGTAATAAACTTAAGTTCACTTGATCTGCTTCACTCATTTCTAGGCATCTGCTAGAGTCACAACGTGGTTAAGGATGTGCAGAGTTGAGGTTTATGGTACTAATGCTATAAGCCAGTGTAACAGAAGTTCATGTTAGGCTTAGACTGCTGCTGAACTTGCTATGGCAGGGTACTTACACCACTGATGGTGCTGTTTGGTGAGGGAACACTGGAAGCTGTGCAGGGAATGAGTAGGTGGGAAGAAGGAGAGATAGGGAGCTGCAGCACTCTACTGGTGCTGGGGAATAAGGCATTTTTAAAGTGGGAGTAAGGTTCTAGTTTTAAATGCAAGGTACAGTGCCTTGATAAAACAGCCCAGCACCAACAGGCCTGTTACTAGAAATGACTACTAGTATGCAAGATTGGCCTGAACAGCAAAGGTGTGAATTAAAATACACTTTTTTTTCAACCTGGACTCTGCTTTTAAAATGAGTAAACTACTTGCTAAAGTAATGTAGGAGTATAAATTACCTACCCTCCTAGTCAGTCAATTTAAAGAGAAGTGGAAGTAGCTTTGAATCATCTTTGTGTTTTGGAAAACTTGTTTCAAGAACACTATTGTTTCCATAATTTTCAAGTAAAAGTTGAAATTCATAGCATTCCCTAGCCCCAAAGTGATAAATTAGGGTAGTGGGCGACTGATCAATTGAAGGCTGAGATAAAGGCAGTCTGTTTAGCAGACAAGCTTTGTAGAAAGAATATGGAGCTGTGTAATGACATGCAGTGTCTGATAGCAGGACCTCAGTAATGGCTAAATGTCCTGGGAACGTTGAAACCTTGGAGACTGCATACTTCAGGGTTAGATTTAGTGCTTTTGAGTGTTTACAGCTTCCCAGTTCCTATGGTACCGTTGCTTGTTTAAGCAGTTGGTTGTCAGCCCTCAGTAGTTTTGTTCCTTACTTGCTTTTGTCTTGTTTGGGGGTCTTTCTTCACACATTAGCAGCTATTGTTCTCAGTTGTTTTAGTTGTTGAGCTTATCACCTACAGACTACTTGCCTTCAGTAGTTCTGTTTTCTCTTACCATTGCTGGTAGCAAATGGGGACTATGAGGGTATAACCCGCTGGCTAGCAAATCTTTCTTTGAAACCCCCAAAATAATGTAGAATACTTAGACTGTTTAGTTTAATCAAGTGTAAAGGAAATTGATCTCCTTTGAGAAGCTCGACTTAACTTTTTGTCAGCCCCTTGTCTATGCAAGGAACTCAAATGTGGATTCAGAGCTCATGCTTTAAACCTTGCCCGAGTAAGCATTATCTCAAAATAGAGATACATAGAATGCTTTCTGGGGATGAACATAGGTGTAGTTTGCCTCCCACAGTCTACCTCAATGTGAGTCCAGAGGGGCTAGCAGCCCTTTCTTCAAATACCACACTCCAAGCTGTAAAATAGAATGGTTATTCCCTGCTTTATAGCAAAGGCAGAGTCCAGTGCTGTGAAGGAGTGTTCAGAAGAGTCTGGGATGGAACATATGGGCAGGCTTATGGTCTTCCCACATCTTCTGGCAGTGAAAATTAAACAAAAAAACCCTAGCAATAAGGTCTTACTCTGTAAAATAAGAATGACCTGCCAGAATTACTCTTGCCAGTTGATAAATAAGTATTTGTTGTATAAACTGTTCGGACTGGCACCATCAGTAAAATTCTGTGTCTCTTGATGGACTGAGCAGGTTCAACTGCAGATCGGGAGGCAGTCCTCTGTTGTGTTTTTCTTCGAAGAAGCAGCCTAGTAGCTGGGACCAGGTACAATTTGGAAGCCAAGCCACAGTTTATGGTAGCACCTGTGTCTTCTAGATTAGTATCACTGCTGTTTAAATTCAACCAGGCCAAGGTCTCTTCACAGAACAATCATTCTAGAAGCTGTTTGGCAAAATGAAGAAGACTTTTTATGTATGGGTATCCCATATGGATTGAACTGACAGTCCTCTTCCCTCTGTTCTACCCTTTGTGCAAGAGCTGAATGTACTCTAGATTCTTTAAGAAGCTGAGTGCTAATCTTGCATCCTTTTAAAGTCCATTTAGCAACCGTGTTATTGTATTGTGGGGTAATCTGATTCTATTTATTGTGTAGGATTTTTCTTTTTCCCTGCTTCCAGTTCCATTTGGGTAAGATCAGATTTAATAAGGCTTTCTTTTGCTGTCTTTTGACCAATTTAAATTATTGAGAATATAGTATAGGTGCTATGAGCTGCAGGATGTCTGATTTCATACCTTTGCCGGAATAGCTGTTGTTCTGCCTTAAAGTTGTGGTTGTTTGTTTTTCATTTGTCAGTATATCAGCCAAGCAGATTAAGAATCACAATGCCATAGTTGAACCCTTGTGAATATTCCTGAAAAATAAAGTAGGAACAGAAGTATAATCCTAGTTGGTTCCTGAAGTGGTATTGGAGGCAAAATGTAATCTTTCCAGCACTTTATCTAAACTAATATATGATCAATCCTGTCTGGCATTATGACACGGAAGGTGGAAAAAGATCGAGTGAATCTGAAGGACAGGTAAATGGCATTTGTGAGGACCAGTTTTGGCAGAAGATTCAGTTCCTGAAGCTTCATTCTTAGTACAGAGTGTATTATGTGGGAAAGCACCTTTGAAGGAGCTTTTCTCTGATTTTGGGAAAATGGAGGAAATCATAGGAAGACTAGATTCCTTCAGCAGATGTGGATGTTCACATCAACTAACAGGGTCTAGTTCATGATTCAGGTGTCTACGGCACATTACAAGAGAGAGTAACAGGAGATACGCAGTGGGAACACAAGTAGTGTCGCTGCTGCCTCTGTAACTTGCTGTTTCCTGAGAGGAGTAGGGCAGCTGTCAGAAATCACTGGCCTCATTACTTGATCAGTCAGTGCATCCCTTCAATCCAGAAGGAATATGTTTTATTCGTTACATTCTGTAACATATTAATGTAATGTCAGAGTAGAAGGCACAACGCTGCTTCTTAATTAATGCTGGTTCTTGGAGGCTGTATAGTCTGTGCAGATCTCATAACGCATATATTGCTCCAGCTTTGTAGTCTTGAAATTATGTGGGAACTGGAAAAAGCTGGTCACCTTGCCCTTTGAACCGTTACAGCAGTGCTGTGGGGTACTATACACATGTAACAGAAGGATCTAAAGCGAGTTGGCTTTTTATTCCTGTACAGCTACACCCAGAAGTGCAATGCTTGTAACTTGCAGATAACTTGGAGGATATCCTCCGCTCTAGTTGCTGGTTTTAGAATATTGGAGGGATTCTTGCGATTGAACTGGATGCCCAGTAGTGGGTAGTTTAACTTTTTGAGTCACTTCTGTGTTATTTCTGTGCTGCCATTAAGACTTACTTTTTCATAAATTCAGAAATTCTGCATATGACAAGCTTTAGTATTAAACAGCTTTTGAATATAACAAGTAGTCAGAATAGACTAGATTTGGGGATCTTGGAGTTGTTTTGCTCAAATAAATGGCTTGAACCTTTACTTTTTTATTCAAATAATAATGTCTTGCAGAGAAATCAGACGTATCTGATGAAAACTGTGGAAAAGAAGTACCTTTATTTTTTTTGTCTTATTGACTACATTTATCAGAGTAGGAATTTTCATCAAATATCATTTGTGCCTTTCATTGTCTCTGTCAACAGCAAGCTTCAATAAAAATAGTAATCTAAAAATCCTGAAAATATTACCAGGTTACTAATGAAAGTGTTTGTTATGCAACAGACTTAATTTCAGCACAGATTAAAAGTGTGCCTTTATAAATATTCAGAAATTATTAACAAATAAGTGTTAAATTCCTCTTTCTCCCTGTTGGGGATCTAAGTCCTGGATATCGTACTTGTGTGGTAAATCTGCTATTATCATATTGTTGTTGAAGAATGTATTGAAGAGGTACTAACTAGCAAAAAAAAAATCTGTTTTTTTTTTATAATAGCCTACCCTTTCTTTTTCTTCTCTCCACCCCCTCACCAAACAAAATGACCTAAACAAAGGCAGAACATATTATTCTAAATTAGCATATTATTTCTATGTACTTTTGAACATCCATTCCTTGCATATACTATTTATGGATAAAGTTGATGGAGTCTTCTATTATATTTGTTACATCACTGCAGTCTATATTTTAAGATGGTTTCAAGGAAAGATCATAGAGGTATTGATGACTTCTGATCTCTAAGTCTGTCCTCAAAGAGAATTTCAAAGTAGATATCTATATAATGGAATACAAACGGATGCAGCAAACACTGCAGTTAATACATTGATGGCTGTGAGTATTGACACTTAAGTGGTTTTAAGCAAGTTTTCCTTTGGAGATACAGACTGCAGTTTGTTTTGAGTACCACTTAAGAGAACTTCTGTGTGCCTCTCAGTTGTATTTTCCATCAGGAGTTTGAAATCACAATCACAGTGATACGTGGAATAGAGTAGACAGGTAAATTGAGATTCATCTGCTCAAACTGGAATATCTTCTGCTACTTCTGCATTTCTGGGATGCCAGTGATACGCAAAAAAGGGCTGGCAGATGTACTGCACGATCCACAGGAGACCTGTTTCCTTCTGGAATAGTAGCTGGAAGCCAGGCAGGATATCCTGCTCAAATTAGGTATGTCTGTTTAGGTGCCTGAATTGCTCCCCTGAGGCTAGTGGCTGGAAAAATGAGGGCCAGAAGGCTAGTTTGCCAAGTCCTGGTAGGTATTTTCCAGTTATTGAGCAGTGATTATGTTGAGAATGGGAGGAGACTTGTGAAAGAACAGATCACAGAGCACTTGAAGAGAGGGAGTAACATGAACTAGCCGAAGGCCATGAATTGCATTACCGTTCCTGTTTTGGATGACATTTCTCCTGAAGTACTCTGATTAAAACTGTTACATGCTGTTGTTCCGACTGCTGCTTCCAACTTGATTCCCCTAATGTGGGCTAGATACTTAGAAGTTATTTTTCAAGGTGTTTGTTTTTTTTTTTTTTTGACCTTGACATCTGCTCAGTGTTGATGGGATCATTACGGTATCTGGGGTTAAACAGAGGAAGTGGGTAACACAGTGAAGAGTGTCACATGTTGGAGTATATTTTTAATCTTTTCAACAAAGGGTTAAAAAGAACCAACTCCTTCAGTGTCTTCCAGAAAGGCTTGGTTCTTTGGCTTGTGACTGCCTCCAACTGCCCAAATGATAATCCGCTTACCTACTTTTTTTATAGCTATAATTTCTGGTAGTAGATGCCTTGTACTGCAACTACTGAACTGTCAGCTGGTAGTAGATGAGAACTCTAAAAGATGAAGACTACACTATGGCATTTCTTGCTACAAAGAAATGACTGCTAGCTGTGTTGTACTCGGAAGTCCACGGCGGGGTCCATCTCGGTACCAGGGATTCTGGCAAAGGAAATTTTTTACCCCACTGATCTCTTTTAAATAGTAATAACAACATGCTAACATGTTGCTACTCAGAGAGACAGGTATTAATTTCCTTGTTCTAGAAGCATGTGGATACAATAGACTAGAGCACTGTTGACAGGAACCTAGAGTGTCTGCAAAATGATATTTCCATAGAATGTGTGAATCTGGACAGCATTAAACCCAATTTCAAAATGTTAGCAACTTGAAAAATTAAATACTAGGCTGCTCAGAGAAAACGATGCAAGAATGTCACTGAATCTTAAAAATCCTTGTGTCTTGTATGCTTGAATTCATTACATGAAGTTGAAAATACTTGACAATTTCAGGACTTGCAAGAACGTATTTTAATTTTGATGAAAGAAATGCTCATCACAGACAGCAGTGACAATTGGCATAATTGTTGGCAGCTTCTGCATCATCATTTAAGCATGTTCATTGCAAGGCAGTGAGGTTTTTATTCATCGTCTTGTACTTAAATGTTGTCTGTCCCACAATAGCACTATTTCCCTTTGTTACGTTATGACACTTCTTATAATTGTGTTGTCGAAGGAAATGCATTGGGCAGCCTTGGATGTGAACATAAACTCTCTCTTCTAAATTTCTTAAGGTACTCAGAAGTGGCTGGAGAGTCAGCCCTTGCAAAATTTGCAATTTATGAAGTCCAATATGTGATATGTGAAATGTTTGAAGATTGGGCACGTATAGCAAAAACAATGAACCATTTCACGGAGCAGCTGAAATATTTTAATTCAGATCTGCAGTGCTTCCCAAGAAAGTCAATGCACTGCAGCATAAAAACTGGCCTGTAACACTCTTCCAGAGGGGGGGATTACAGCTAGTAGTCTTTGTCTGTTTTCATCTATTTACATTTTGAAGGGTGGTAAATAAAGCATTCAGATTTTAATAAACTTCTCCGCTAGATATGTGGTTGCTTTGAATGTTTATGTTTTGGCAGTAGGTGCCAGTTTCCCCTTGAGATGCACTTGCTTGTTGGTTTAACCTATCTCCCCTCCACTAGCATCAGCAGGCTGTCAGAACTAGATAGGAGCAGCTTTTTCTGGAACAAACTGGTTTGAAGAAGTTGCCAATTTTGCAGCACCAGTATTGGTTTAATGAGAAACAAGAGGAAAGCAGTAATTATTTTTAAAATTGATGGAGATGTTACTGCACATGATACCGTCTCTCAAAGGAAGTTTTCTAAGTGTTTGTTTTTAACAGAAAAACATGACCTGTGTAAATATAACCAGTTTACCCTCAACCCCATGCATTTTAATGAAAAACCTTGCAAATGTTAATGGTGTCTATATGCACAGCCTGAGGAGAAAAGATTCTGTAGGTCACAATTGAGATGCCCTAATTTTCTGCGTAGTTATGCTAAAAAATCTTATAGCTGGCACAGTCTTAATTCTCTAACATACCTTCTATTAATGTTAACTAGCATGTCCATTTAAAAAAAAAATTAACTGTATGTGTGACTTGCTGTTAGTATTTTCGGTTCTGAAATCTGTATAGTGAAAACTTCAAACAAGACTTCTGTAAAACTGAGGAAGATTGCTTTATGCAAGCCTAATTAATTTCTGCTGTAATGACAATGTCATTTTAGGGAAAATTAGTTACCAGTTGTTTCCAAGCACTGTATTTCATAGAGACCTCTTTCACAAATCTAGGGTTTTGGTTTTTTTTTTTTTTGTCTGATCTGTACTGAAGAAAGGGAACCCTTAATCTGTGCTTTTTTAGTAAAGCACTGTGCATCTACAAACAACAATACCCTTCTGGATCTACAAATGATTATCCAGTGGCTTGATTAAATTGGCTCTGAAACCTGTTTGCTACAGTGAAGACGCAAATGAGCTGAAACTGGGGCAGACCAGAGCAGTCCCCTCCTATTGTCTCCGGATGCTTCAGTAGTCTGGAATGTACTCCCAGGAAATTGAGAACTGAGTTGGAAATAATACAGTATGTGCTGAAAATCCATTCTGCTGAATGGCTTGAGATGGCATTGCTGTGGACGCAGGCTGTAACTCGTGAGGAAGAATAAGAATGTGCCATGTTTTCCTGTATGTGCCTAAAATGCAGGCTGGCTTTCCTTAAAGGGGCATATGCGTTGCGAGCCTGTAGCCAGTGAGAACTGTTATGGTGGAAACAAACTCTTCTTTCTCGGCACAGCCCCATTTAATCCATGTCGTGTTCCCTAAATCCAGCTCATTGCGTGGCAGCATAAATGTTGTGTTGGCATGGGGTGGAAATGGATGGGCAGGGGAGCCAGCATTGTTACTTTTGTTAGCAATGTGGTGTCGGGGCCTGGTGCAAGCAAAGTCTGAAGGTGAGGTTCCGCAGCTACTGGATTTTTATATGAATGGATGTTGCTGCTAAAATGGGTGGAGGTCTTCCCCTCTACTCCTACTCAAGAGCCATGTGCTTTTGATCCAGCTCACTGTACAGCTGCATGAACAACTGTCCTGGCACGAAGGAGTGGATGAAAATGTGGGGTCTTATCACTTACCATGCTCACGATAATCATGATGTGGATTATGGAACTCCTCACAGTTTAAGTAATATGTTTTCACCTGCTCACTGGGGCACTCTGGAAATACTTGCTCCATTAAAAACAAACAAACAAAAAAACCAAAACAAAAAAAAAAAAACAAAAACCAACCCCCCCAAAAAAAACCCCCCAAAAAACTTACAGGTTTATTTAGACAAAAATAAAGCCTGACACTGGAGAACTTCATTCTTCTGAGCAAGAACAAACGGGTAACTATGCTTTTAAAATCTTACTTCATGCAGTGATTTAATGTTTGACACTAACAGTTACAAATTGACACACTGGAAATACTTACTTTCAATGCTCAGTGGACTGCCTACCTATACTTAGGTTCTCCCTCAGCTGCATCAATGCGCAAAGACAGGAGGAGAAACAGTTTCAAGCCTCCTTCTTCTTGATAGACAATGGGTTTCTTTTGGTTTATACCTTTGAATGAAGATACTGATGTAATAACCAGTTATTATAAGAGAGCAAACGATGCAAATCTTGTTAGGATTCTTAAGTTTGAAAACTTAAGCCCACATAAAATGGGACTCTTCTCAGTGAAAGGCATTCTAATGTGTTATCCCTTGAAGTGTTGCCCTTTTGAAGATTCAGTAAGTGCGAACACTACAGAGGAACCTTACCTATTTCTAACAATACGTAGGGGGGGTTTTGTGCTCTCTGCTTCTCAGATGCTTTTTCTTTTTTGGTTTGTATCCACTAAACTTTGCAGTGCTTCAGGCCCAAACACACTGAAATTTTAAATTATTTTACAGCTGCATCCTGTGTGTTTTTCTTGCTGCTTTTCCCTCCTGCATTTGCGCAATTGTAATGGGCACTACAGGGCTGGAAGCAGTGGATTGCATTTGATTTGAATAATGTGGGTGGCTGTTAGAACCAGAAGATGGGTGTCTCTCTACTACTGGAGAAAATGAGGTTCTGTAGGAATGAATATTCTAAATTGGAAGGAAGAATGGCGAATCAGCTGGCACTGACTGAATCTTGTCAAAATGTTGAGAGGGAAACGTAGGGATTGAAACAAACAGGCAATGGGGGAAGGGTAAGTCCGGTCAGAAAAGGAACAACTGACGGAAGGTCCCTGGTTACTAAGGTAGCTGCTCTGGTTGGTGGAGTCACCGTTGGATCCTCTTTGGTGTTGATGATACTTCAGGCAACTTTAGAAAAATGTAAGGTCACTCTTGCCTAGTTACCCATCCCACCACACTTGATGAAAGAATGGGAAAGGTAGCTTGATATCAACTTGTGTTCTGTTTTAAGTAATACTACATCTGTTTTTCTCACATATTCCCTGCGTCTCTAGAGTATAGTGCAACACCAGGCATTCTGAAAGGAAATAACATTTAAAACACCAAGTGTCAACTCTTTGTAGAATCATAGAATCGTTAAGGTTGGAAAAGACCCCTAAGATCGTCAAGTCCAACCATCAACCCAACACCACCATGCCTGCTAAATGATGTCCTGAAGTGCCGTATCTACATGTTTTTTGAACACTTCCAGGGATGGTGACTCCACCACTTCCTGGGCAGCGTATTCCAATGCCTGATCACTCTCAGTAAAGAAATTTTTCCTAATATCCAATCTAAACCTCCCCTGACGCAACTTGACGCCATTTCCTCTCCTCCTGTCACTAGTTACTTGGGAGAAGAGATGGACACCCACCTCGCTACAACCTCCTTTTAGATAGTTGTAGAGAGCAATAAGGTCCCCCCTCAGCCTCCTCTTCTCAGGACTAAAGAAATGCAGTTCTCTCAGCCGCTCCTCATAAGACTTGTGCTCCAGACCCTTCACCAGCCTTATTGCTCTTCTCTGGACATGCTCCAGCACCTCAATGTCCTTCTTGTAGTGGGTGGCCCAAAACTGAACACAGTACTTGAGGTACGGCCTCACCAGGGGCACGATTGTACAGGGGCACGATCACCTCCCTACTCCTGCTGGCCGCACAATTCCCGATCCAAGCCAGGATGCCATTGGCCTTCTTGGCCACCTGGGCACACTGCTGGCTCATGTTCAGCCGGCTGTCGACCAACACCTCCAGGTCCTTTTTTGTCAGGCAGCTTTCCAGTCACTCTTCCCCAAGCCTGTAGCGTTGCGTGGGGTTGTTGTGACCGAAGTGCAGGACCCGGCACTTGGCCTTGTTGAACCTCATACAGTTGGCCTCAGCCCATCGATCCAGTCTGTCCAGATCCCTCTACAGAGCCTTCCTACCCTTGAGCAGATCAACACTCCAACCCAACTTGGTGTCATCTGCAAACTTACTGAGGGAGCACTCAATCCCCTTACCCAGAACACTGATAAAAATGTTAAGACCAGACCCAAAACTGAGCCCTGGGGAACACCACTCGTGACTGGCCGCCAGCTGGATTTAACTCCATTCACCACCACTCTCTGTGCTTGGCCATCCAGCCAGATTTTTACCCAGTGAAGTGTACACCCATCCAAGCCATGGGCAGCTAGTTTCTCCAGGAGGATGCTGTGGAAACAGCATTAAAGGCCTTACTAAAGTCCAGGCAGATAATATCCACAGCCTTTCCCTCACCTGCTAGGTGGGTCAACTGGTCATAGAAGGAGATCATGTTGGTCCAGCAGGACCTGCCTTTCATGAACCCGTGCTCTCTGGGCATGATCCCCTGGGTGTCCTTCATGTGCCCGGTGAGTGCACTGAGGATAAATCGCTCCATAATCTTGCCCAGCACCGAGGTCGGGCTGACAGGCCTATAGTTCCCAGGATCCTCCTTCCGGCCCTTCTTGTAGATGGGCGTTACACTGTCAATCCTCCAGTCATCTGGGACCTCCTGTTAGCCAGGGCTGCTGATAGATGATGGAGAGTGGCTTGGCCGGCTCCTCCACCAGTTCCCTCAGCACTCTTGGGTGGATCCCATCTGGCCCCATAGACTTCTGTCTAGGTGGTGTAGCAGGTTGTTAACTGCTTCCTGCTGGATTATGGGAGGTTTATTCTGCTCTCCATATTTATTATGCTTTCCATATTATTTCTGGCAATTTGTTGTACTTCAGAGAATCTTCAGGAAGGAAAATTGCTTTGTTCACTAAAAAATAACTTGGTCTTGGAAGCCTCCTAACTGTATTGTTCAATTCACACACAAATATCTCAAAGCTCTTTAGAGTTGATTGGGTCAAGAATTAGCTGAGCATCAGAACATTAATGTGGAATTAGAGGTCCTCCTTACCCCCAGTTTAATCAGGATAAACAATAGAGCCTCACCATTCAGGAATGTGCTTAACCTGAAACGCATGAGCCAAAATCCTAGCCTGAATCTGATGCTGCTTCTGACACTGCTGCATTTATAATTGCTCTGACAGTTTTTATTTAAAGATACTGTTTTTTTGTCTTTTGTGAAAATGTGAGGTTTGGGCTGACTTAGTAACATGCTTGAAGAACATATACTTGGTATAGCAAATATGAATTGCAGAAATAATTTTTGGATTAGTGAAATTTCATAATATTATCCCACAGTGTGTAGGTTAATAATGTTCTGTGCTGCAGCTTTCCAGCTTTTTCTTCTCTTCTGCCCTTGTTCCTTTTTAAAAAAAAAAGTAGGTATTTGGAGGGAGGGAGAGGATGAACAGCAAAATAGTGATGATTTTTTTTTTTCCTTTACAGCAATAACGTAGTTCTTGTTTTGATGACATAGTATGCTTCTTCTGCAGTTTCATTAGAGGATGAATTATTTTGCTTACCAGTTTATACAAGGAAGTCAACTAAATGGCTTTTAGTATCTTGCTGCTCAGAATTTTAATCTTCTTGAACAGACCGTATTATAATAGCTAGAGTTTCCAGCCTTGAAAGCACTGAAGTAAATTGCAGCACAACTGGGGAGCTGCAGGTGTCTTGAAACAAGAGGAAGGAAGTGTTGGCAATAAGACTAAGCATGGTTAGAAAGCTATTGCACAATTGCTTCCAAACCTTAACACTTTAAAAAAAAAAACCACATTTGATTCATTGTAGCACTAGGAAAGTGTGTTGGAGAGGGACTTGATGGAGGAAACGTTAATTGAGTCAGTGGTTAATTTAGGAATTCTATACATGCTTAAGGAACAGTTTACAATGTAATTAAATGCTTATGAGGAAAAAAGGTGTACCAATGAACATTAAAAGCAGATACATACATGGAATGTAGTAAGAAAATGCTGGAGCTGTATTAACTTGCATTTGTATTGCATTCCTTCTTCCTGTATGTAATTGTAACTCTTTGAGCAGAGATGTTTTTGGAAAATACCATTGTCCTTTTGCTTGTTCAAAAAAAGTTAGTTCATTGCTTGGTACAGCACCTGTTGGCTTGTTAGCAAAAAGCTTGTATGTGTGCTCCTGTGTTTGCTTCAGCCATTGGTCTTAATACTATTTGTCAGTTATGACACTAAACCAGCCTGACTCTTCATGCTCCAAAAGAAGTCAAACTCCTCTATTGGGTCTATTAATAGGCTGGGAAGAGCAGTAATCCTTAGCGTGCAGCACTGTGTTTTGTTACCACCACAGGACCTAGGAGGGATACTTGTCCATGGTCTGAGTTAAGCCTTCATGCTGGAAAACAGGATGAGGAAAAAAGGGTTTCAAATCCGTCCGTGATTCCTTTATCAAATCATTACTGTACATACAAAATATATTATAAACAATGTGATATGAGACAGTAGGAATAACTTATTAAAACTGTGAAGTCATTAATATGCTGATATTTATTATACAGTTTCCATTTTTATTGTTGATATCAAAAGACTCTAGCATGCATCTGTCTGAGTTTTCCTGCTATCTTGTAAAAAAAATGTTGCTTATCAGTTACTACCATGGGCAAAACAGATTCAATTTGAGGAAGATTAATTTAATGCCAATTAAATAAATTTGGATAGTGAGAAACAAACACAAAAATAAAAAAATACCTTCCCCCTCACACCCCTCCAACTTCATTCTCTCATTCCTGACTCTACCTTCTCTCCTTCTTGAGTGATGGAGCGGGGATGGGGAATGGAGTTTGTGGTCAGTTCATAACAGTTCCTCTCTGCTGCTCCATCCTCCAAGCTCTTTTCCCTTGCTTCAGTGTGGGGTCCCTCCCACGGGTTACAGTCCTTCACGACCTGCATCAGCACAGGGTCTTTCTTCGAGACCTGCTCCAACATGGGTCATCTCCATGGGTTACAGTCCTTCAGGAGTAGGCAACTCCACTGTGGGTCCCCCACAGGCCACAGTTCCTGCCAGAAAACCTCCTCCTGCATGGGCTCCTCTTCAAGGGACACAGCTCCTGTGAGGAACCTGCTCTGGTGCAGGCTTTCCACAGAATACAGCTCCTTTTCAGGGCATATCCACCTGCTGCAGCATGGGGTCCTCCGCAGGCTGCAGTGTGGATGTCTGCTCTAATGTGGTCTTCCGCGGGCTGCAGGGGGACAATCTCTTTCACTATGGCCATCTCCATGGGCTGCAGGGGAATTTCTGCTCTGCTTTGGCATCTGGAGCACCTCCTCCCTTCCTTCTTCAGTGACCTGGGTGTCTGCAACGCTGTTTCCCTCACATTTTTCTTACTCTCTCCCAGCTGCTGTTGCAGAGCATTTTTTTACCTTTTCTTAAACACGTACATGGAGATGCCACCAGCATCACTGATGGGTTCAGCTTTGGCCAGTGGTGGGTCTATCTTGGAGCGGGCTGGAATTGGCTCTGTCAGACATGGCTGTCCTCTCACAGAGGACATCCTTGCAGCTTCCACTTGCACCTGCAGCCTGGAAGTGTAAACCCAAGGCACCATGTTACTGGACCAAATCTGTTTAACAGTACTGTTTAATGTCTTCACCAGTAATGTAGACAGTGGGATCCAGTGCATGCTCAGCAAGTTTGCAGATTACACCAAGCTCCGTGGTGTGGTTGACATGCCTGAGGGACAGAATGCCATCCAGAGGGACCTAGACAAGCTTGAGAAGTGGGCACATGTGAACCTTGTGAGGTTCAGTGAGGACAAGTGCAGGCTCCTGCACCTGGGTTGGGGCAACCCCAAGTATCAATACCGACTGGGGGATGAAGGGCTTGAGGATTTGGGGGTACTGGACGTGAGCTGTCGTTGTACACTCACAGCCCAGAAGGCCAGTTGTATCCTGGGCTGCATCAAAAGAAGCATGGCCAGCAGGGTAAGGGGGGTGGTTCTGCACCTCTGCTCTGCTCTGGTGAGACCTCACCTGGAGTCCTGCGTCCAGCTCTGGAGCCCTCAGCACAGGAAGGACATGGACCTGTTGGAGCGGGTCCAGAGGAGGCCACAAAAATGATCTGAGGGCTGGAACACCTCTGCTATGAGGAAAGGCTGAGAGAGTTGGGGCTGTTCAGCCTGGAGAAGAGAAGGCTCCGGGCTGACCTTAGAGCAGCCTTCCAGTACCTGAAGGGAACTTATAAGACAGATGGGGACAAACTTTTTAGCAGGGCCTGTTGCGACAGGACAAGGAGTAATGATTTTAAACTAAAAGAGGGTAGATTTTGACTGGATATGAAGAAGAAATTTTTTACAATGAGGGTGGTGAAACACGGGAACAGGTTGCCTGGAAAGGTGGTGGATGCCCCATCCCTGGAAACATACAAGGCCAGGTTGGACGGGGCTCTGAGCAGCCTGATGTAGTTGAAGATGTCCCTGCTCACTGCAGGGGGGTTGGGCTAGATGCCCTTTAAAGGTCCCTTTCAACCCAAACTATTCTACAATTATTCTAAGAGAGGACTCCACACATTAAAAAAAAAAAGTCAGTGTTATATGTCGTCTTCAGAAACAGGTACTGAACAAATCCAGTAACTTTCTTGCTTCTGTTCACAGTATTTCTTGTTTATAACTTTGCAGCCTGGCCTTTATGGGTGTGTGCTCTTAGGGCTGTGCTGATGCATTTTGGGCTGTAAGCAACATAAATGACGTGAACCGACTTAAATCCTGTCGGATCTGTGATAGCTGGCAGCTGTAAAATTTGTATTGAATGAATGGCTGAAAACTTTGCTTGGTCTGTGTGTAGTTTTATCATTTTATACAAAAAGGTGCATTTTATAAGAGTTGACTTGAAAATTACTGTTTCCAAATAGAACTTTAGTACTTAAACGTTGAAACAGATATATGTTTGTCCATGAGCTTTGCTAAATTAAAGTGTGTCTTTACTTCAGTATAGTCGGTGTTCTTTTTATAACTTTGAATACACTGTTTTCATATTTATCTACATTTTAATTACAAAATAGTCATTATCTTTCCTTTTCTACCTCTGTTTTCCCATAGAAGCTCTGAATTCTGGGCTCACTGTAAACTGTGTTTTTCCTTCTCAGTAACTTAGTGTCTCAGCTATGTGGGTTCTGGTGAACTGCCAGCTCCTCATGGTGTTCTGCAGGGCTGTGGGGTGATTATATGGTGTGCTCCACTGTACTATTTGTTTATTGATAAGGAGCACTAGCAGAAATTCCAGTGCTGATGTGCAGCGTATCTGTGGGACTGTCTGTCTGAGGTGGCTAGACTGAAGTTCTGAAATGAACCTGTGAGAATTCATTAGGTGCTGTTACTTGCCGTGAAGCTTTTATTTCAAACGCAACATGCATGAAAAAAACATCCAGAGAGCACTCTGCCTGCACCTTCCATTTCCCACTTGGAGAGTGGAGAGAAAAAGGTCACATGTGGTTTCTGTTGTTCAGTACGTTACTGAAAGAGGCTCGGATACAATGAGAATAGTAAATAAGGACCTGCAAGGAATGCTGCTTGGCTAATCTGTGTGTTACATTTTGTGCCGAAAAGGCCTATGTTGCCAGCTGTGTGCATAACAGTGTAGCCTGGCGGTACCAGTTACATTGAGATCATGATATTAGGTGTTTCCACATAAATAACGGTCCTGAGGTTGAATAAACCTGGTTTAAAACTGATTTGTGTAGCAGTCATCAACCAAGGATTATAACAAAAGCAAATGGACCCACACGCAGCTGCAGAAGAAAACCTAGGCTTAAGGCTAGACAGTATAAGGAATGCTGGAAGAGGTTTCAAGAGGATTTTGAGAGGTTTGGGCAGTTTTCCTTTTTTCCTGTTCCCATCTCAGTCTAGAATTTCGAAGTGATCTCTTGAGCAGGGGGTTGGCAGTATCCTGCTGGTGAAAATGCAAATGAAATGTTTTGTTTACAGTCTCCTAACTTGTCCCCTGCCCCTTCCTTGCCCACTGTGTCTAAAAGCTGGTTTGTAAACTCAGCTTAATGCAACAGATCTGTTTCGGATACAGTGGTTCCATATTTAATCTTCAGTGGCGGTGCTGGTCCCTACCCATCCTTGTGCTGCTTCTCGTGTTGCTTCAGCATAAGTGATAGTGCATTCAGTCAGTGATGCAGATTGGGGGCTGAAGGTGAAGCTTAGGAGAGCAGCAGAAATACATCCATGTCGGAATGTTGGAGTTCTATTAACTACCTGACATACCAGAATTGGATTTCTTAAATATCCTTCATGATGGTGGTATAAAAAAATGTTACAAAAGCTTTAGCTAAAATATAGAATTTGTATATCAGAGGAAGCTGCACAAATACGTATTGAAATACAGACTGGCAAAGTGGCAGTAATAATAAAACCAGGCTTAACATCATAGCCTTTCAGTTGAAAGTGAAATGCCTTGCACACAAGTGGAAAACTGCTGGCTAAATTTCCAGAATGAAGAGCTAATTTGGTAAAACTGGTGGACTTCTTTAGAGAACTGCTTTATAGTGGGTTAGCCAGTTAAATCTCTAGCGTGTATTGGAAGAGCATTACAAAAAAGTTATGTAAATCTTTCATGAAGCACCTGTGAGAAGGAATTAAGTTCTTCTGCAGAAAGTGAAATATTTCATAGTTTCTGTACTTCCACATTTTATTGTAAAAGTGAAAGAGGAACAGTATTAAGCCCATGCTGTTTTAGTTAAATATGCAAGTGCTGAATTCTATGCAGATGTTAACTTCATTGGGTTAAACGGTGCCTCTGTTCCTTAAGGCTCTAAAATCATGCCTCCTCTCAAATGGCAGCTGTAGGTTTAGAATCTATGACTATTCTACTGTAGGCTTTGCATGATGAATTCCATGTCCTAAGTGATTATTTCAACCTAATTTAGTTTCAATTCTTTTTTTAATGATAGCAACTGTGATAATTTTCTTAAAGCAAGATGTTGATGCCTAGCATTGTAGAGATTTTTATTGGATGATAAACAAGCCTTGGTGCTAAGACGTTCTGCTTTCTGCACCTGGGAAAGGTGTCTGTTTTACAGTGTTCATATACAACTTTTCCACTTCAGTCTAGTCTAGTCACTGTCGAACCTCAAGTTTTGACTTTGTCCTTTTTTTTTTTTCTCTTGAGAAAACTATTAATTGTTTAACCCTTTGAATAGTGGTTCTTAGCCCTTTCTTTGACCAGGAGTCTTAAGTATGTTACTGTCTTAGAATTTTTCCCCAGAGTGTCTTGCAGAGGAGAGGAGGGAGAGGACCTTCCTTATTTATTCCTATGTCTTTCTTGCTTGCTTTCCCTTGCTTAGTGTGAAGGTAGTTACAAGATTAATACAGATCCGTTCTTCCTCTGTATAACTTGCCTCATTAATTTTGAATTTATTACATTTTGGTTTCTCGTATTACATAGTTGAAGTCAGCCATGTCACATTGCTGGTGTGTATGTAATACCACTCGATGTCACTAATTAATACTCCACACTAAAAAATGTTTACTTTAATCCATTTCATAACAACAACTTGTCAATGATAATACATTCCCTCTAGAGAAAAGGAATGAATTTCCTGTAAGATTAAGGCAAATTCTTTATAGGATTGAAACAAAAAGGTACTTGACCTTGGTTGAACGAACACAGTGTCAGGGAATATCAGGTAGAGGTTACTTCAGTTATAAATGAGAATTAGCTTTTTTTTAACTCACACCTTATTGACAGGATAGTATTAAAACACCCTTTAGAAGTATTTATCCTTACAAGCTGTCTTTGAAGTTGTTTGATATATCTTAAGTTCAGCAAGAATAATAATTAATAATAATAATAATGTTAAATAATAATTTTTTTCTCCCAGTTGGTGTTATCCGCTGTCCAATTTGTGGTCAGGAATGTGCAGAGAGACACATCATCGATAACTTTTTTGTGAAGGATACCACAGAGGTTCCCAGTAGCACAGTAGAGAAATCAAATCAGGTAAGTGCATTAACGTGTAATCAAGTTAACACCTTTTGGATGTGTATGCATATCCTTGGCTTCTTGCTGTGTGGCCTTTTTGCTGTTTGTATGCAGAAAGACTTAAAGTCATTGCATGGGGCAACTATTCTAGAAAATCAGTTAAAATCAATGAAAATGCAGGTGAAAAAGGAAACTATTTTTAATTGTTGGTATAAAATTACATCATTATAGCATAAGATGAAAGTAAGAAATAGGTGTTAGAATGGGATTTTCAATACTTTGGACGGGACACTTGAAGCACTCTTTGAAGCACAGACGCAAAAAACACTATGTCAAGAGATCTCCCTGGAAAATGGAATCCTCTAGTTAAATTGACTTTATTTTTCTTATCTCAGCACTGACAAAACATGGCACTAGATAGCTGGAGTGCAGTTACCAAGCAAGAGGCTCAAACTTCTAATCGGGAAAGATGGTATGTTGTAGGGGTTTCTTGTTTGTTTCTCTTACGTAGGTTGCCTCTTCTTCCTTTTGCAATCAAATAACAGCTATCTCATACAATCCAAACCTGTTTATCTGGAAGAATAGTAGTACTGCATTTTTTTTCCTCATGATGGTTTTTCAGGAGGAGAGTACTAGTGTGGAAGCAATACCAAATGAATAATCACATCTGTGTAGGACAATGGTTTAGTAATGTCTGGTATCAAAATATTGCATGTCTTCATTTTTAGCTAGTAAGAGAGTATCTCAGGTATCTCTTTACTCATAAACTTTTTATTAAATTCCAGGAACTTATTGAAAATAATTCAGCCTCTTTATATGTTGCTTCATTCTGCATAATAACAGTACAAAAGTGTTGCTATGTCAATGTGGCTTGCATTTCAACTCATTCCCTAACATTTGGATGGTGGTTTCCTTTAATTTTGAAAATCCCTCTTCTTTGCTTTTCTGTTTTAGGGACCTGTATCATTGGCTCTTGATGCATTTATTTCGGGGGCAGCTTCCTGGAGGTCCTTTATTGTGTAGTCTGCTTGTTTCAAAGCTTAGCTGAGATTTGTGCTTAGATATATGAATGGGTATGTCTCTCAGGAACTGATGAAAGTACCTACTCATGTTTGTGATACCAGCTCACTGGCTATTAAAGGCACAAATGTTGTCATCATCTCTGAACTCATGTCTTGAAAACCATTAAACTGTGTTCAGCTTATAAGGAATTTTGCAACTGGATTTCTGAGAAATTATAGACCTTACCAGAAACTGAAATTTAGTTGGAAGTCTCTGGAAGTATCAGCAGCGTTCCCTTAATGTAGGATAGTTTGAAGTTTGCTTTTGTTATGTTGGGGGGGGGTGGGTTTGTTTAGTTTGTTTGGGCTTTCTTCCCCTGAGTGTTTCAGGGAAGCGTCTGAGTTTTGGAGATGGTTGTGAGATTTACACAAAGCCTCTCAATACATGAGAACATGAAGGGTCCCTGTTGCATTGAAAATTTGATCATAACTATTTTAGTGACTTTAAAATTAGGAAGAGAAGCAAGATGACAAATAACTTTGTTATGCAGAAGCAGTCCTGAATGTTTTTTTGGGCCTGTGCCATGACCTCTGTTTAGTTATGTAACAAGTCCTCTAAGATATTACTTTGGGGAGTGGTGATAGAATTAGAAGTATTTTTCCTGGGTTTAGTGACAAAGCCTTTCCCACCCCCCCGCCCCCAATTTTTTCTGCTTTCTGTGCAATTTAAGTGGGTATTGAGGTCTTTGAGACTTGGATAAGGGATTGAAAATTCAAGGGGGTGTTCTTTATATTCTTGAGGTTGTTCATAATCATATAAAATTGAGTGTATTTCAGTCAGTCATAGGGTATCAAAAGTTGGAGTATCCGCCAAATTCAGTGATGCCAAGATAAGTCAGGCACTTCCTTGGAACTGAGGGAGGTGTCTCTTTTGTTTACCTGCTGATCTTGATCTGCAGGAGAGAGATAAAGAGAAATTCCACATATTTCAGTAGCTTGTTGGGAATCATCCCTGTTGAGTGGTGTGACAGGGACATTCTTCAAAGCATTTGTGTTGCCTTAAGTTCCCTTCTCAGGCATCTGTCTTACTCTTCCGTTCCATATTTGTTTCTTTCTCTTCCAAACAAAAAGCAGCAGGCTTGCAGTTCAGAAAGCATATCTGTTCTTCAGCTAAGTTCCCTGGCTGAACTCAGCATACTTTCTGCAGCAGTTGAAGGCAAACCAGCAGACTTTGCTGAACCAGCAGAGTAGTACGTTCATGTGCTTTTCTGCTGACTTTTTTTTTTTAAATGGAGCTAGATGTTTTGTTAGATGCCTGCTAAGTAAGCGTGTACCTTACCTCTTGGGAATGAATGATGTGCAGTTCTGTTTGTTTGAATAGATTTGTTTTGGTATGATAATGAAGCTTTTTGGACGTTCCTTTGTACTTTGACATTGGAACCATAAAAAAAGCGCTACACCATTCTATAAAGCTATCTGTTGTGGAACAGCAAAGTTAATAATAGTTAAACAGATTAGTGTCCTGTTCAAGGGGGAGTATTATGAGGTTTAAGGATGATCTAATCGGTCTGTCTTGTTTTGCCTTTGAAGGAGCAAAGAGAAAAGAAAGGATATTTGCCAGTAGCAAAATGGGCAACAGATCAGAGGAATTAAAGTGGAAAAGAGACTGAGACTTGCAGGAAATATTGGATCAGACATCATCCACCTTCTGGCTGTTTTATAGAAATTTTTTACTGAAATGGTTAGTTTGGCTTTGATAGTTTGGCAGCTTCAGCAGGATGTTTAAGAAATTAGAATTAGAGGCAAACCATGCGTTCTATGCAAGTGATGTTGTGGCTTAGAACCACTGGTCCATGTCTGTGCCCAGCCGGTATATGTGTGTTGTCAGGAAGGGCTGGTTCATTTCAATTCAAGAGAGACTGCAAAAAAAGGACTTTCAAATTCAGGTTTGGTTGTTTCAGGTTTAAAATGGTAATAATGCTAAAGTACTTTTTAGCGTGTTTAATTAAAACTGGCAGCAAATGGCATATCATGGAGCCTGGCATTGTGGGATGAGAAAAATAACTGGAACCCATTGAAGTGCCATCGTCTATCTAAAATCATATTTACCTTATCTGAGCCTGATTTAACAGTTCAGTACCCTTCTTACACAACTGTGCTTTCTAGCAATTACTACTGAAAACTTCAGGAGCAAAAGAAGTAAGCATGAAGAAAGTTTAAAAACTAACTACTGTATGTTCCAGAAGGACTTTCCTGGCTAGCATTAAAGAGAACGTTATGGATTTTGTGCTGGCTAGTAGCATAGGGAGCTTTCCAGAAGAAAAGAGACTAACGGAAAATGCAGTTGTGATCTTTCTGAAAATAACCATTATAGGTTGTGGGCAGCTAGGACATAAATACTTTTAAAGAGCAAATTCTTTATAATTTTTGTTGCATTGTGATTATGGAAAGACTTAACAAAATTACTGGATGCTGAAGAGAAGTTTGACGGTAAAAATTAATTTACTTGATTCAGAAGAGTGAGTGGAAAGGAGCTTCTAACACAAGACCCGTTACTGAAGAAAATACTAGATTTGAATAATACGAAGGTAGACAAGTGAGGGAATATCACAGCTTAACCCAACAGCCAGCAGCTAAGCACCAGACAGCCTCTTGCTCACTCCTGCCCAGCGGGATGGGGAGGAGAAAATGTACGAAAGGGGAAACTCGTGGGTTGAGATAAAGATGGTTTAAGAAGACAAGTAAATACTAATGCTATTACTAACAATGATAATAATAATTATGATAATGAATATGCAAACAAAACTATATGCAATACAATTTTTCTTGCTACCCAATGACCGATCCGCAGCCAGTCCATAAGCAGAGATCACGGGCCCCCTGGATTTTTGCAAAATTTCACAAAATTCCTGAAAAAGGCCAAACTCCTGGAAACGTTCAAATTCCCAGAAAAACGAAAAACCGATAGATTCCTGCCCCCTGGCCAACCCCATTCATAAAATGAGCACAACATTTATGGTATGGTATATTTCCACTGGCCAGCTTGGGCTGGTTGCCTGGCTCTGCTCCCTCCCAGCTCCTGCACACCTGCTCGTTAGCTGAATATGGGAAACTGGAAAAAGTCCTTGATTTATAGCAACAACTGAAAACATCACTGTTATCAACATTGTTCTCATGCTAAATCCATAACACAAGCAGCTACTGGGAGAAAAATTAACTCTATCCCAGCTGAAACCAGGACAGGGAAATTTAGGAACTGAACAGATGACGATTGTTTAATGCTTGTGCAAAGCCATCAAAGTAAAAATGGTGTGAGATTGACACAGAAGAGAAGATCATAGTGATATTGTTGGTGTTGCTGCAGCATGTTGAACCTGTAGTGCATTTTAGTCTACATCCTAATTCTCGTAGCTTCTCTCTCCAGAAGAGAACACGTATAAAAGTACTATTTGATGGTGAGCATACTTTCTGTGTCTTTACCAGTTACTGACACAAGAGTTTTAAATGTTGTAGTAGGAATGAAGAACAGTTGGGCTTTAAGTGAGATATTGGGAATGTAGTAACAAAACAAGTTATGAGTTTAGATCTGTTACTCGATCTGGATACTAAGACAGCAGGTCTGGCTGGCATAATAGAGCAATTAATAAGGACAATTTAGAACAAAAAAGTTTCTCTAGTTTTGTATGATGCCAGACTAGCCCCCATGTGTTCTTCCAAAGAACTAGTATGCTGAATAGCTTATCAAAACTGTAGCCGTGGCCAAAACGTCTTTGAAAGCCACCGACTTAGGGCAGTGGGTGGTAACAGACTCAAGAAGAGTCATAGTATGGTTTTGTTGTGCTTCAGAGATGTTGGGGAAAGGAGGATCCATTGATCAGGATTCATGTGTTTTGAGGTGTCACCTGCGGTTCATATTTAGAGTTACATATGGGCGAGAATTTCCCAAAAACCAGGTGCTGTCTTTGGTACTTTTGTATGTGCCAAGCACTAGCTATCAAACTGTTAGCACTGATGTTTTTTGGATCCAGAAGGGGAAACCACTGCATCTCATTTACACCGGTGAAGTTTGGAACATTAGTTCAGTGAATATTCCTCTGGACTACTGTGCTTTCTTCCTTTAAAACTCAGAAACCTTTGCTTGCTTATTTAATCTCTTTAATATTCAAAGTATATTTATTTGAAAGAGTGGTTAGTTACTGCGGTAGCTGAGAAGACAGCTCTACTACCTCAACTCTTGCAAACAAATCTGTTTTTAAGTAAACAAGCAAGCTTTTACAGCAGAAAAAATAGTACTTACCTGCAACATGCTGAATAATTTCAGCTTTCATTAAATTTGAATGAAGGCTGAATGAACACTTCCCCGAGTTATAAATACTAAAACTAGTAACTGAGTTAAATATAATTACAAGGAAAAGTCAATTAAAAATAAATATCTGTCTAACCAGAATAAAGACTTACAGGTTAGCTGGGGAGAGTTTTCTTTGAAATCACTGAAGCACTGCTTGTATGAGTCACAAAAATAGGAGTGAAATAAGTTTTAGGTTTCGTAAGAGTATAGCAAATATTTGCTGTGATTGTACTTCCATGTACCTGAGCTATACAACTTACTCTAATAATTAAGACTTCTAGCAAAATCCAAGCTATATCTGAAAATGTATATTTCCAATAAGAAGTAGGTAGAAGCAAATCTAGTTTCTACCAAGAAGGCATGACTATTTTGGCAGCATGAGTTATGATGTCTATGAAAAATTTTAGAAATATGTCTCTCTTCCGCTTGGGGGCTTTGAACAGTATAAAGTTAGACTTTATATTTTTGGACTACAAAGGAGGAGTTTCAGTTCATTTGACAGCACCTGATTATTGGTTGAAAAGCTACAGGATATTAAAAAGGAAACTAGACAAAGCTTTGGAATCTCAGAGGAATGAATAACTGCTGAAATCCTGTGAATGTACATAAATGCACATAGCAAGTTTATCTACCTAAGTTTGCTAAAGGTGACCTGGAAAGGGTGTTGTGGGGTTTTTGTTGTTGGGTTGTGGTTTTTTTTTTTTTAAATGGACTCCCTGCTTTTTTCTAATTTATTTTTTCTTTGTTTTGCTTCTTTGACCTAAAGAATGCCTGAAACACTTTGTTGTTGTTGTTTTCTTTTCCTTTGCTTATTTTGTTTTCACTGTTGAGTTTTTTACACTAGAAAAACAAATATCCAATCTCTTACTCTCCACTTGTCATTTGCAAAAACACCTCTGGGTATCTGGGAGCACAGCATGATGCTACCTCTCTGGCAACAAGGCTGATTTGAAAACTTCTTTCTTGTCCTGCAGTAGTTCACTGCCCAGTCAGCAGGGCTGATGTAACTGATCCTTGGGCTACAATGATGTAATCAGTCTGGTTTTACACCACAGTCTTGCAGAGGGTTGTATTGCACACCTGATGAGGCAAAGGAGAATGGAGGGAATTTCTTTCATGGGAGCTCCTGCCAGAGAAAATGGAACGTTGAAGCAATGCCTCAGTGATACTTGCTTGTTATTAATTTTTTTTTTAAGAAACTGTTCTAAGTCCTTAAGAATACTTCTTTATTTTTTTGTAAAATGTCATTGAAATTAAGGGTGAAGAGCAACTAAAAATTTTCAGTTTCCTGATTACAATTCACCTCATTTAATTGTTTTACTTCCATTTTCTTGCCTTTTTTTATGATGTCCTGATTTTGGTATTTCTCCTGAGTCAACCAGTGTGGGTAGGACTAGAATTTTTATTGTTGAGAGAAGGAGGGGAAGAAAAAGAAAAACAAAACAGAAGATAAAAAAAAAAGAAGATTTTTTTTAAAAAGGAAACTTTCAGGCCTCCTTTTTGTAAAGAAACAGTAAAAAGCGGACAAGCCCATTTTTTTCTCCTTTGCGGGTCACCTTTAATGAAACTGAACTGCTTCAAACTCCAAGTGACAAGAGGGTTTAATAACCCTTGTGTTGTAACTTCATTTCTCAGAAGATACTTGCTTTGAGAGGCAACATGATCCAGAAGAATGAGCACAGCATTGGGAATCTGGAACTCCTGTGTTCAAATTCCAATTCTGTCAGTAACTTGCTTTGTGGCCTAAGGCAAGTTTTGTGCGAATTTTCCTCTTTTTGTTGAAGGGGAGGCTGGGACATAGTTGTACATATGTTACGTATCTGCATAGGATGTAAATGTTTGCTTCCTCTTTAACTTAATCTGTATTTATCTAATGTGGCTGCAGAAGTTGGATTTTTTTTTTAAGGAAACTGAAAACTAAACTAGAATCTTAAATTTTCTTCTTGTTGCTCCTGCTAGCAAAATTCTATCGCTGATCTGTAGGATACAGCAATCTTCAGAAGACATCTTGAGGCTTGTTAGCAGCAGTGCTAAACACTGATAGAAACGGATGGTAGTTACCTAAATGAGTATCTGCACAAGCATGTTCACAATTTTTACCACCGAAAGCCCCCTGAGTGTATGACTAGAGAGGCATTGTAAAGGAGGAGTTAGCAATAAAATAATGTTATGAGCGTGTGAAATGGTGATGTTCATCATTCGTACTTTTCAACCTCTTGTTCGAATTGTGGATCCATAGGAATTTTTTCTTGTGTGTGTATTGACTTTGTGTGGAGAGGTTTTGGTCTGATACCAGGTTTGTTTTCCTTAAATAATTTTTTTTTTCTCGATCTCTTGGGTATAGTCCAAAGAGCCCCAGGAATGAACAGGCCACAGTTTGAAAATTGTTATGCATTTGTTCAAAATCTGTTGTAGGGTAGCTTTACTGGTAAGCTTACCTGGAATGCTCTCTCTAAGTAGAGATGCAGAGATTCTTGAGAAGAACCCTGCTGTTCAGTACTCTGTGTACTTCCTGAAAATCTAAGCAGGTGAGCAGAAACTAAAATTAAAGCTTCTGTGCGAACTAAGGGAGGCTTCTAAAATCAGAGCAGTGCTGATAGTGTTCTGTCTTTAGTAAATATTTCACAAGAGCATATTGTATATAGTAAACATTATATGGCTTCTAAGTGTACAGCATCAGGCAAAAGGTAGTGGTTTGACTTTTATCATGTCAGGTAGAGGTTTTAGAGTAACAGTGACAAAATGACCACTTTCTTTAAATTACTTTTATAGAGTTATTTATACTGGTCCTGTACCTCAGGCAGTTTTCCATTCTCCTTTCATGGTTTTCGGACAACTGAAAGTGCACTGATGATATGTGAACAATAGCTGGTATGTATATTCCATGTTTATTTTAACAGCTGCCTTTTCTTCCTCATGTCAGGTCTGCACAAGCTGTGAAGACAATGCAGAAGCTAATGGTTTTTGTGTGGAATGTGTAGAATGGTTGTGCAAGACCTGCATCAGAGCTCACCAGAGGGTTAAATTCACAAAGGATCATACAGTAAGGCAGAAAGAGGAAGTATCTCCAGGTAACACACTGGATTTATGATTTCACAAAGAATGTGTGTCTGCGTTGGAAAACAGTGTTAGACCACCTTATTTCTTTTTAAAGTGAAAATTTTCAAAAATTGTATTCCTTAATCCTAGTAAATATAAAAGGACAGATTCATTATCATGTGAGTTTGGTGCATATGAATTAGTGGGACCATGTAATTTTTCTGGTTGGTAATGGATATGTTCCCAGTTTCCTGCCTCCCAGTCACTAATTTCAATTTCATTGCTGAAGGCTGCAACCATTTGAACCGATTCTGGTGTTTCTCTGGCTACTCTCCATCTAAGTGAATCTCTTAAATGATCCAGCTAACAAAACAGAAAACCGAATTTCAAGCATTGGATGTATTAGAATGTATCTACTGAAAAGGGAGACTTTGTCATGGCTGGGGGTATGACAGCTGTTTTTCTGTCAGGTTTTTCTGTCAGATATGCTGCATTGTGCTAAGAAACCCTACAGATTAGTATTTCATATGATTTTTGTGCAAAGTGTTTTAAACCAATAAACACACATAGATTTTATCTTTCACCTGAAATGATTGAAAATTGTTGCCTAGACTTTAGAGATCAGCTGCGGAAAATACTTCTTTATGCATTTGGCTCCTTTAGTTTTTCTAGGGGTCTACCAAATGGTTTGTATGAACTTTATTGTTGTATACCACAGCAATCACAAGTGGATTATATTTTTTCAGCATTCTGATCACAAAGCATGCACTGTTAGCAATAAAGCGTGCCAGAATTCACATTTTAGCTAAGTATATTATAAGTTTGAAATGTTTTGTCTTAGAAATTAAAGGAAAGGGTGTTATGAATTGAGGTGTTTTTCCTCAGTAGGATCTGTGATAATTCAGGTTGGAGGGGACCTCAGGAAATGATCTAGTCCAACCTCCTGCTTAAAGTGGTCAGCTATGAGATCAGATCAAGTTGCTCGGGGCTTTATCCATTTGAGCCTTGAGAACTAAGAAGGATGGACATGGCGTACAGTGCAGCCTCTCTGAGAAACCTTGACTATTCTCATGGTAGCAAGGGTTGTGCTTTTATTCGTTGAGAACCTCGTTTGTTTCAGTTTATGCTCGTTGTGTCTTGTCTTTTAGTGACATTGTAGGACAACTATAAATACAATAGGATGCTGACAAACATTCTACCAGTTCTAAGAAGTCCATTGGACTTGCATGATTTATCTTGGAAATGTATAAATTATTTTTATAAATTATTATATATTATTATCAATATATGTTTTATAATAGATATTTATTTTTCATTCCACCATATCTGGTCCTGTCAATTTTGTATATAATGTAGGCTTTCACTTCTGTAATCTTTATTGCTCAAAGGGTAGCTTCCAGTATGATACTCTGGAAATGTACACCATAGTCTGTATCCCCCTTTCAGATGTGGTTTATCAAACGTGCGTACTGAGTGTACTTTCAGGAGAGGACAAAAGCAATAGGTAAAAGTATCTGACTCTTATGTTGAACGTGACTTGGTAGTAGAAATGGTCTCTGTGCGTTCAGGCCTCCTTCGAGTCTGTTGGTCAGTTTCAAAGAATTTTGACTGAAGGATACAGATCTGAAAATAACTTCTTCCAGCTTTCATGGAAATAAGTAAATGAATGGGTGTGGAAGAGAGATCTTACTGATCTCCAGTGAAGGATGGGCTGCAGTGTGAAGCCAGTTTTCATTACAGGCCATATAATCCTCATGAACTCGGTGTCCAACCTAACTCATACGAAATTAGGCTTTGTCCATTAAATTGGTTAAAGGAGAGATTTCATTTCTATGATCTGGTGGTATTTCCTATGCGCTTTGGTGTTTGCTCACTAAAAAACTGAAGGTGAGACCTCTCACTCATTTAGAATAGGGTCCTGAACGGACTTTAGTAACTCCTGGTTATCATACTCTATGTTTTACAATTTTGAATGCCTGTGTCTTGATATCCTCCAACCCCCTTTCACCCATTTGACTGAGAAGAGAGCAACGAATTAAGTCAGCAGTCTCCTCATTTCCATTTAAGAAAGTAACTTGCTGGTTGTGCAATGTCTTTTGCAGCTGCAACAGTACTGGGTACTCCTTTTGTAATAGTTTTGTGGGGCCGTAAGAAGTTATGGTAAAATAGGTTCTAGACATTTTCTATGAGAGAGCATGTTAGCTCCATGCTTGATCAAGAGTGAGACGTTGCAGTTTGAGATTACAGCTGTTATATTCTTGATTAGGTGGCCTGACAAGGTGGCCTGATAAGATGTCCCTGCCCATGGCAGGGAGGTTGGAAATGGGCTATGTATAAGGTCCCTTCTAACCCAAACCATTATTCTATGATTCTGTGATTCTAGCATCTAGGTGAGGAATACGGTAAGAAAAACCAGGATAATTCAAATCTTTAATAATTTCTGGACCCTGGACTGACATCTTCCTTTATTCCACAGAGGCAGTTGGTGTGACCAGTCAGCGACCTGTGTTTTGCCCTTACCACAAAAAGGAGCAGTTGAAGTTGTATTGTGAAACCTGTGACAAGTTGACCTGCCGAGACTGTCAGTTACTAGAACACAAAGAACACAGGTATTGAAACAAAGTATATGTTTTATGCAACTTTCTTGTAGAAGATAGCTTGAAGTTGATCGTAGCTCTAGCTATATGGAATACAGTCAGGTGAAAAAAGTGCAAAATGAAATTTTCTGCTCAGAGCTGAAGGCCACTAATAAACAGAGTTTGTATCCGGAAGAGTGTGGCTGATGAACGTGTGATTGTTCCAGTTTTTAATCCGGTGTGGTGAGTTGACCCTGGCTGGACACCAGGTGCCCACCAAAGCTGCTCTATCACTCCCCTGCTCAGCTGGACAGGGGAAAGAAGATATAACAAAAGGCTCGTGGGTCAAGAGGAGGACAGCAAGAGATCATTCAGCAATTACCATCATGGGTAAAACAGACTCAATGTGGGGAAATTGGTTTAATTTATCACCAGTCACATCAGAGTAGGTTAATGTGAAATAAAACCAAATCTTAAAAACACCTTTCCTCTCTTCTTCCCGGGCTTAACTTTACTCCTGATTTTTCTTTCCGTCGTCCCCCTGAGCGGTGCAGAGGGACGGGGAATGGGGGCTGTGGTCAGTTCATCACATGTTGTCTCTGCCACTCCTGCCTCCTCAGGGGGAGAACTCCCTCACACTGTTCCTCTGCTGCACCATGGGTTCCCTCCCACGGGAGACAGTCTTCCACGAACTGGTCCAGCATGAGTCCTTCCCATGAGGTGCAGTCCTTCAGGAACCGACTGCTCCAGCGTGGGTCCCCCACAGGGTCACAAGTCCTGTCAGCAAACCTGCTCCAGCTTGGACTCCTCTCTCTCTGCAGGTCCACAGGTCCTGCTAGGAGCCTGCTCCAGCCTCCTTCAGGCATCCATCTGCTCTGGCGTGGGGTCTTCCACAGGCTACAGGTGGATATCTGCTCCACTGTGGACCTCCGTGGGCTGCAGGGGACAGCCTGCCTCACTGTGATCATCATGGGCTGCAGGGGAATCTCTGCTCCGGCGCCTGGAGCACCTCCTCCCCCTCCTTCTGCACTGACCTTGGTGTCTGCAGAGTTGTTTCTCACATTTTTCTCACTCCTTTCTCCTACTGCAGTTGCTGTTGCACTGGGTTTTTTTCCCCTTCTTAAATATGTTATGACAGAGGCACTACCACTGTCGCTCATGGGCTTGGCCTTGGCCAGCGGCGGGTCCCTCTTGGAGACGGCTGGCGTTGGCTCTGTTAGACATAGGGGAAGCTTCTAGGGGCTTCCCACAGAAGCCACCCCTGCAGCCCCCCTGCTACCAAACCTTGCCACGCAAACCCAATACATCTGGTGACTTAAGCACAAGACCTTTAGTTCCTGTCAAGTTATTTGGACAGAATTTGTTGCTGTGCGGCTCTTGAGAGAGTCCTTAGAAAGCACAGGGGCTGTGTTATGCAACTGTACACTTATGTGTAATTTCTCCATTTGTCCTTCCACAAGATGATTATATAATGGAACATTGCCACACAATTTCATAAGGGAGCAAATGGGCTTTTCTTCTGTGAAGAGCCCTTTAAAGGGAAGACTAAACCTAAAGTTTGGCTATACTGTACTTTGACAACACTATTTGTAACACTCAAATCTTTGGGTTGCTGTTCTTTCGTCATCTCTTACTAGCCACAGAAGCTGAAAAGCAGGATTATATGCAACTTCTGAGGACAAGATAATGATCTTGCTGACTAACACATGCAATGGTGGTCTGAGACAGATCTACTCTTAGGCTACATTATTAATATACTTGCTGTACCTGATGCAACCACCCAAAGAATTTGCTAATGTGACCAAGTGAACGTCAACAGGTGGAGAAATGTTGGCGACTGTTGCTTCTTGGAACAGGCTAAAGCTTGCTCTTGCAGAGTTGCAGTCTTCCTCTTCAGTTCTCCTTTCCTTAGGATTTATATCCCTTTCAGAATGTGCCACCTCTTTTTTTCCTCAAATTGTTGATGATTTCAATTCCTTGATTTAAAATGTTGCTGACTTCTACTGACTCAGCGATCTCTTTTCTTTCTTCTGTTTCTACAGCCTTATCTTGCATGAAATAATAGCTTACATGCACTTTCACTTACAAAGTGATGACTACAGCACAACATTAATTTTTCTTTTGCTAAAATTGGGCTATGGTCACACAATATCCCTTCCTATTTATGAAAATCATAAATTCTCCAAACAAAATTAAAGTGACAGGAAA